>NW_028301553.1:23307500-23345000 GCF_042242905.1 Orbicella faveolata
AGGGTTGTTCCTTTTCCTCTGCTACGTGACCCTCTTCTGAATTTGAAGTGAGTGCCCTTGTCTTTCTCATCATGATGAGGTTTGCTAACATTTTCTTCTGAGAATACAGGATCTGTGGCAAGCTCTACTTGTTCGCGGACAAATTGTGAAAACTCCTCAAAGTCAGCTATCCTTCCTTTCGCACTCTTGGTCTTATTGTTCCTTTCCGTCCACTTGCTTCGTAGATGCCTGGGTAACTTTTCCCAAAGCTGTCGCAGTACATGAGCTGTGTTTAAATCGTCCATGTGAGACATGCCTTTCATAGCAGACTTTGCTTGGTCCAGAGCAATGGAGAAATTTTGGAGAGCTGAGCCATCGTTTGCTCTGATTGGTGGCCACAAACACAGTTTGTTGATGTGGGCGTTTGCAATCTTGAATGGATCTCCGAACTGTCTCTTTAGCAGTCCCTTGGCTTCTCTGTAGGATCCTTCTGATTTTCTCTGAAGACAACCATTAATAACTTTTTTAGCTTTACCTGAAGTGTACTGACCCAGGAAATACAGCCTTTCACAGGAGTCTTCAACTTTTGATTCAATCAAAGACTCAAAGGCAGTCATAAATGCAGGAAATTCCATAGCATCACCATAGAACACTGGAGGCTCGCTTGATGGTAGAAGGCTCCTTGCTTGCTGGGAGACAATAATTTGAGACAATTCTGTCTGCTTTCTTTGAATGTCCACAATATCTTGAAAGGTATTGTCCTGGACTGCCAAGGGGTTAACAGACAAACTTGTTGAACAACCTGGAGGGCTATAAACATGTTGCAGTGTCTGGGGGTTCTCCAGTGATTGATCTTTGAAAGGATACACAGCTGCAGGCCTGTCTACGAAGTGGGGTTGAGGCAATGAAGTACGTGTACTCGTGGGGCTGTCAGTGGGGTTTGCTCTATACCCAGAAGTCACAGCGTTTGTATGGATCCCAAAGTCGAACGCTGTATTTCCTAATAAGCAAGCTGTCATTGGGCTCGTGTAAATGGGAGCTGGTTACCCCATAGTAAATCCACTAAGAGGATTTTTTTGAGAGGGGTTTTGGTGTCCTAAGAGATAACTGCCAGAAGAACTTACTGGGAGTGACTTTGAAGCAGGTTCCAAAACTGAAATGGCATTTGATGGGCGTGAACTAGCCGCCACTGCTGTTGTTGTCATTGTTAGAACCGATCCTTGTGTTGTCAGGGAATTAAAGTTTGCGTCCTTTGTAGTATTAGCTGGGAGCAGACTGGACACTGGAAATGTTGGAAGACTTTGTGTCTGTAAACAGGCAGGTGTGGAAAACAATTGTTCATTGTTCATTTGTTCATAAATCTTTTCTTCCTCCTTTGCCTTAGCTAGACTCTTCTTAAGCTCCAATTGTTCCTCAGCCATTTTCAATGCCTGCTTTTCCTTAAGAAATGCTGCTTCAACTTCTAGGGCTGCAACCCTAGTCTTGGCTTTTATCAATTTCGATTTAGATGAAAGTGAAGACAAATTTGAACGTCCAGAGTGATTAGACTTTCTTGAGTGATGAGACTGGTTAGAAGCAGCAGAATTTAATTCAGCAGACTGAAGTTCTTTCGCCTGAGACAAATATTCGTAGACAGACTGCTTAAACTTAAACACATCTCCATCGTGAACTTCATGCCATGAATTAGCACTGGCAATATCTGAATCATTCTCTAACACCTCGAGGAAATTATCCTGTGCAACTTGTAGCTCGACAAGTAAATTATTAAGACCTTCCATTTCAACTAACACAAACTCAAAATTGCTGAAATCAGCGAGAAGAGGCTTCATTTTGTTCATCTGCCTAGTCACGTGGCGAAGAGCCACAGTGCTACGATCTTTTAACCTTTGTATTTCGTACTGTTTACCTTTATCCGTTGGAATTTTCTTCCTTCCGCCCGATTCTAGCTCCTCAGCACCACTGACCGTCGATTTCTCCTCCATATTCAGTGAACCTTGAACCTTAGCTGAATCATGAAGCCACATTTCTGATGCCGCATCCGTCGGTGGAGTATTAAGCGGTGAGATAGCACGAATTAATTCCATGTCCATTGAAGACGATCGTGTACGCCAGGGCTCGGAAATGCCCTCCATCCAATAAGCCATAAAACCTTTGTTTTCGCTCTCCACGTCCGTAATTACTTTTAATAACCGTAGATCCGTTGCAGTTCCGTAGACGAGCAAAGTGAACCGTAGTTATCCTTGAACATTTGGCCATAAATCCCTCGACAAACCATCCATGAGGTCGAGTTAAAACTGTAGCTGCGAACGGCGACAAACCATGGACGAATTCACTTTAACCAGAACGTTTAATTCACGATAGGCCATGAGAACAACTCACAGTGATGCCACGATATTACAACGGTATAATTCCCAGAAAAACACTGACAATTTGAACTAAATCTGACCTAAAAACCGAGGAAAACTTGACATAACTGAGGCTTTAACTGGGTGGCCTCGTGGTCACCGTTCGAAGAGGCCACCTCTACGCATGCGCGAACCTAAATGTGTCTTCACAGGGAACCCAGCAGCAACAACAACAACAATGAGGCTTTCTGTTTAAATTAACAGCTATTCTAAATACTTAGTATATTTACTCTACTCTGCAAAAATACAGCGAAAAATCTAGTACACAGCTGTAAATATATTTCTGATTTATACCATGCCATAGGAAATACAGCCAATCACCAGAAAATAGGAAAGCTGTTGAATACTCGACGATATTACACTTAGCCTTTCCACTGTGGGCTGAATTAATTGGGTTAGCCGCTGTATTTTCTACGGCTTGGTATAAAATAGTTATGCAACACTATCTCGTGGGATACGATGGAATATCCCACTTGTCACTTGTATTTTCTTGGTATGCAAACTCGCTTAAAGACTTGTGTGTAAACAGAGAAATTGAAACGTGGGATTTTCCATGGTACACCATTCGAAAGCGTTGCATAACCAGTACATGTTTTCCTGAATAAAAGTTTGAAAAAAATTATGCCATGGCTGTGATTTCACTCACATCCTCCGCCTGTATACTAGTCAGGGCTTAAACCACAACATCATTCGAACAATAACGATCACATCAGTTGTGGCACTAACAGAGGTGATTGGAGCGGCTTCCTCATGAGCCTTCAGGAATATTTCTTTCTCGGTGATGACGTAATGAACTTATAATTACTGAACTTGTAAAAGAACTTGCTAAAGAACTTATAGCGTAGAACTGAGAATTGATAACTACGTTCAGTTTGTATCCCATCTAAGGGCACGACGTTGGACACTTGAGCTGTATCAGCTATCCTCTATCCCCCCTAATCAATGTTGAAAAATATCGCGTTTTTTCCAACAAAAGGGGAAAAAATTACCTGATTATCAACATTGAAAGTCGGGGAAGGGGAGAACTTGCTTCGTGTTCCAACTTTTTTGTCTGGGATTGTAGTTACAAGGAATCATTTACGAGGGATCCGAACACTTTTTAAATAGTTGTGTAAGAATCTTATTAACTAGAACAAACAATTCTTCGAGACCAGCCTATCAGGGAGAAGTTTTGACAAAGTACTGGGTTCTTTCACGTGTATAAAAGTCAAGACCAAACAAATAATTCCAACCAAGTTCATTTTTTTTCTACAACGGAAATTTTGGGTTAGTCTAAAAATCAGTTTCAAACTAAATGCTGTCTTCTAAAAACCTAAATTTCGAAGCCAAAATAAATCATCGCAGCACTAATTTTAATGAGTTAATTATGGGAGTAACTGTCCATACAGACAGTCAGTACTGTCTTCCACACTATTATTATTATCTCCTACACGACCAAATCTTCAACGTTTGCGTACAACTGCTTGTCATACATTTCCATGTTTATCAACCTCTGCGGAGAAGAAAATATGACAACAGTAATCGGTTATTTGATACGTTTGTCCGTGTTACCTTACCACACCTTACTTACGTATATGGAAGGAAAGTATCTGATTTTTTCTCATTTGCTAAGCTCTAGCAAATAACAACAGACGCGCCGGGCAATTAGGCCGATAATCAAAACATTCATTTGGCTTGCAAGGGGTCTTGCAACTTTTACCGTGCAAGTATCCAATAGTTCGTCACGGTAATTGTTTCTTATTTGCATCACGCATAATATAATGCAACCCGAATGAGAGGTACTTTCGGGCAGTTTTGCAGGTTTAACCAGAAATTTCCTCGCATCCCCGTTGAACTTTAGTATATTCCAGTGGCGGATCGAGCCCTTGAACTGAGGGGGAGGTGACGGGAGGGGTGTTTTGCTTGCCCTGACGGCTTTTCTTCCCTTTGTAATTTTTTCCTCTTTTACCCAAAATAAGGGACGCGCCCCCCCCCCCTCCCCCGTCCCTCCCCTCGATCCGCCACTGCATTCTAAAAGACAAAAATTATCCGTGAAAAAAACTATTTCCAGGTCTTACTAAGAGCTGTGATCAATACTTTCACTTGGTTTCTTAAGCGTGTTGTAATCAACAAACGGAAACGGCAGCCGTCTGGACTAGTTCACTATAACTCCTGATAAACATCCCCAGTGCTGTTTTATAACTGAAATTAATTTTGACACTTGAAAATCAATCCCCCAGCAACTTACCTTGTGTTGGTTTTCCATTTCTTTGAGTTCATTCCTCAGTTCAGTAAATGTTGGTCTTTCATCTGGGTTTTCTTGCCAGCATTTCGTCATTATTCCATATCTAAAATTGAATAAACTAAGAAGTCATGTTACATCCGTTAGGAGGCGTGGTGGCCTAATGCTGATTATTAGTGGTCAGTGTTTGAGCCATGGCTACGGCCTTTAAGGTTTTTTGTATTGTTGAAATTTTGGGCCGAGGGGAAAAACGTGCCGGGTGGATAAACGTAAATGGATTAACATCTCTTTCAGGGGAACGGGGAAGAGGCAAAGAGGGAAGGGGACAGGGGGCGATGGTGCTGACGTTTTAGTTAGGCTTCTTGGTGAACTAGATAATTCAGGGTAATAATTTCTTAAAACTAGTATTCATTTAGTTTCTCATGTCATCTCGTCTCCTCGCCGGCAGGCACCCAAGGACTAATTCTATTAGATAGCTGAACTCAAGCAACTACTGCAACTAGTTTCATGTTCAACGACAATAATGTTGACATAAAAGGTAAAAAGAATAGCTGGTTACAATTTTTCACTCAGGTGTTGTGGCTTCGACATTCTGTGTCCTAGCTGTAGCCAATGTACAATTTTTCTGGCATCCACTTGTGGATATGGTGAGCCCCCTGGAAGGGAACATATTTTAGAAAAGACATCAAGATCTCGATTCCTTCCAAAATAAACAGAATCTCAAAATTGTAACTATTTCTGCAGCAATTTAGGTAGAATGGTTGCTATTAAAAATCATTAAGTATCCTCTCCCAATGACAGGCCACACGGGATAACAAAACACACATTAGAAATGAATATTGAAAACAGAATATAACAAATTATGCCGGAATGCTATTTGAGAGAGAGGAGGCAGACCAGTTAGCCATCTTACAAACTTCGTCGTAGAGTTGAACTCAAATCTACGGTAATGAAACTCCAGCTAGGGTCAGAAAAGAACTTGAACCCGGACGTTCTAGCTTTCAAGTACAATACCCCAACAGAGCTAAGCCACCAAATTGACTGTAACCTCCTTTATTACATATATTTCTACGTCTTTTAACAACACGTAAAGTTCAAACGTTATAACTGAGGATAGTGTTTTTGGCTGGGTCAATCATAATTATGAGCACCACTAACAAACTTTGGAAAAAAGAAGTGAACAATATGGATCGAAAGCTACCACTCACAACCCACGGATATGACTTTTGAAAACATTGAAGTTAGCTTCTGTGTCCTGAAAGGGCCGCTAAGATAAGTGTCGATTGCGAAGCACGTGACCGTTAATTGAGCAGATGTCGAGTGTTATGGAAAGGGACAGTAAACAAACTACGAAGGTACAAGCCGCTACCTAGCTTACCTATGGTGAAAATCTCGTAAAGGAGAACTCCATAACTCCACCTGTTAGACAAATAAGTGTTTAAATAAAAGTTATGACATGGCAAAAATAAACCTTTTTACTTAAAAATAATAGCATTGGAAGTTCTTGGGCTTGTTTCCTGAATGCTATTACACTACTGCCCTTCTAAGGGATGATGTTATAAATAGTAGTACTATTTTGCAGGTTGTGCATACGTGTGACAAGTTTTAGAAGAACTTTCTCTTATGTCTTAGGCAAAAAAAATCCTTGTTTACATATAAATAATTGCAACAAACAATCCTTGGAGCCCAAAATCCTTGAGGAATTCACCAATACCAGTCTGGCCCCAGTTGTTCTAAGACCGGATAACGCTATCCACCGGATAAATTGCTATCCAGTGGACAAGTGTTGACAAAACCGCGCTACCCCCTGGATAGTAAATTATTAGCTGGATAGTGTTATTCACCTTTCAGACTACCCGAGACATGTCCAATCAGTTAACATTAAAGTATATATTTTCTCTCTTATCATGGAACAGTATGAGAAGTTGTTATTATAAGTCGAGTAAAGTAATATGGTCATCCTGAGATAAGCCATTGTATGAAAAATATTTACATCTGTAACGTTGAATCACGGTACATGTACTAACACATCGCTTTTTGTTGAATATGTCCCATAAAGCAGTGCTTCCAATGCAGTCCACTTAACAGGGAGACGCCCCTGGAGAAAGAACAGAACTTTTGTAGCTCACAAAGCAGACGAGAAGGTCTGTATTGTGGTTTGATACATGAGTTAGTAGTTGCTTACCCCATTATTTGGTATAACTATAAAATTTCGCAACTCCTCGGCATAGTCCCTGTGATTAGTCTCTTGAAGAGTTTGCACGAGAGAACTAGTTCCAGGGACTGGTCCCTTGTACTGTTTGCATTAGGGGACTTATTGCACAAGGACATCGCAAAATATTCGAGAAAAATGTATTATTCTTAACTTTTTTGGCTTTCAAAAGCGAAACGGGAATTATTGAAATAAGTGTAGCAATGAAATATATCAGACAAACAAAAATTGTAAATTAACCGTCGTAGCGAGATAGTGAAGCTAACATTTCGAGCGCTACCCCTTCGTCAGAGCAAAGTGCACTTTGGAAAAGTTAATAAAAACCTGATTTGTTGTCAAATTATTTTCATTCGGTCGCAGGGACTTGCCCCGCGAACAGTTCACACGAAGGTTTTTGAAGAGACAGGTCTCTGGGACTTATTCCTACATCTTGTCTCTTGCCTTTGATTTTCGTTCGTAAATGTTGTCTTCTTGAACATCTCTGGCCATTCCAAAGTCTGTCACTTTACACATTTCTCTTTCACCAACCAACACATTACGAGCTGCAAGGTCTCGGTGGATAATCTAAAACAGAGGGTTATTAGTGACATTTGGAAGCACCGGACTCAACAAAATGAATCAAATACATTACATATTAGTATAATTTGCTGAGGTGAATATAAGAACTGGACATTCTGATTGGTCGAAAAGCTCATCATAAGACGCTATATTCACCCCGCCCCGCTAGAGATTGGTTACTATTCGTTACTATATTTGAAAGGATGGAGAATTTTCGAAATGACTGCTGTCGCTCTTGAACCAAAAACCTTTTCAAGAACTCGTATTGAAGGCTTTTAAGAATTGTAAACGCAGTGGTTGCGTTGATCGCCAGCCGGTCAGATCCATTGACCGAAATTTATTTTTCTTAAAACTAAAGCTACTCATTTTTAGGCGATGATGACAACTGTGATTGAAGTCAACAACAATAAAACAAAGGTAACGGATGAATTTATTTTTCGTAGTGTTTCGCTCGTTTGTTTTACTGCCAAACTCGATGATTAAATTGATTGACAATCGATGTACATGTAAGCCTAATTATTAAAACTACGGCTGCATAGATGTATGCACACGAACAATTGCGTCTGTGTTTTTATGTTTTAGTCTGTTATTTTGTAGTCCTTGATATTCATCTCTGAAAATTAAACTAAAACAATTGTTTGCTTCAGGCTCAAATGAACATTGGCGAATATTCACCTCGACTTCGTGTCGGTAAATATTCACCAATATTAACTTCGCCTTTGGCGAATAATTGCTATATATTTGCCAATTACTAGCGTACAAACATTTCGACGTTAAACCCTATGTCTATGTATATTAGATCAACAGGTAGTACACAACAAAAAAAACTGATTTACAAGTTTTGTACAAACTGCCTTGTTTAATCGTTCTAACATTATATAATGATATTAACAAAAGGAAAGTAAACTATTATATATTAAAAAGAAAAAAAAGGAGTCGATAGAAACTGGCCTGAGATTACGAAAGTACAAATTTGGGTACAATGTGACTTTTTTCACACTACACCTGTAGAAACATGCCCGATATACAGTAGACGACCAGAGTGACTACAGAGAAAGGATATGCCAGGACATGACATTACATGACATTACACGACACGACATGACATGTGTATCTTTCCTTTAAATGATTTCTCAGCAGCACTTCCTATAATCAGGACAATCATATCGTTTTGGGCAAATCTTTTTACCATCTGGATGGCATTGTACGTAACGTTCACATGACGATATTACCATGACGATAGCTTCCTTACAGCCGAGTCACAGTACAAGGTCACAGCATGGCGCCGTGGAGACCGTTATGGTTAGCGGCCTCCATCAATAACGTGCAAATCCGTAATATATCAATAAAGGCGCAACAATTAAAGGTTTAATAACTGAGTACGTTACGTACTCGTTTCGATGACAAATAAGACATTCCATCAGCGATTTGCCAAGCAAACTTCATTAGCCGTTGTGACGTCAGACTTGTTTTTGGTTTTATATCCAGATCTTTGTAATAAGTGTCATTCAGTCCACGGCTCTTTCTCAGGTATCCCAGCAGGTCTCCAAATGGAACATATTCTATCAGCACTAATAAAGGCTCTGAGAAGAAAAGAGACACTGCTGATGTTAAACAATAATGGGGTCGCATTTTGACAACTATAACGAAAGTATCACCGCATTCGTAAATTCATCTAGTTGACTCAACAACAAGAAGGGAAAGCTCATTGAATAGAGTCGAGAGATATTTCAAATCAACACAGTTTCTTTAAGGGTTTTAGCCCAAAACTTACCAGATTTAGTGACGCATCCCAGGAGCTTGATGACATGTGGATGAGGCTTGAGCTGTTTCATTATTTCAAGTTCTGATAACAAGTCTGCCTTGTCTGTCTCGGGCGCATTCTCTGTAACATAATCCCAAATGAGATTCTTAAAACTCAATAATTATGATTTATACATTGACGCTTTGCAGGTGCCGACCTAATAAGATGACAAAGCTTTCGGGGAAAAAAAAACCCTCATTACTTCAACAATAACCTAAAACAACCTTTTTCCTTTCCCTTTAATTGATATGGAAAACAAAGTTGAAAGTAATTGACAGATCAGTGTGAAATCAATGATATCACGATATCACACAAACCATATTGCTGTGACAGAATACTAACATCAAATCAAATGGGTATTTTAAAGTCTACCTAGAGTCCAAGCTAGAAATGTACGATTAGAAAGTCCGTAACATATTCTGCACTGTTTTACTAACATTTTTAAAGCATTTCACACCTCTTAACATTTTAACAGCCACTAGGCTCTTCCCAGGCCGTCCTCGAATATTTAGTGCTGTTCCCTTGGCAACCTGACCAAATGCGCCTTTACCAATCATCTTCTTTAAAGTCACGTGTTGTCTAGGAACCTCCCAGGAGCGTGTGGATGGATGAAGAGGTGCGTATTGGCTGCTTTGTGAAGCGTTTGCTGAAACATTATTCCCTGTGTCTTCTGATACTTTTGGTAATCGAGAAGCCTGATCCAGTGAAGTATATTGGCTTTGATGGGAAACTTCAGAACTTTGAATCCTGGCGGGATCTTCGTCCGGTCGAATGTCATCCATTTCAACTTGAGTCTAATGAGCGAAAAAGTATGAACACACATTTTCCGTTTAAACATTACTTTTCCTGAAAACGAGGTGTAAGTTGAGCCGAGTCAACTGCAAAACCCAATTCAGACCAGAGCCCCTTCCAACGCTTAAAACTTTAAAAGCACTAAAGCAATGGACTTCAAATATGACGACTTGGCCCAACAATGTCTAAAATGCATCTGGAAAAAAATATGAATCACATTTCATTGGTCAAGGATCTTGATGTTTCCATAGCAGCCGTATTCCCACAGACATGTTTTTCTAATTTTGAATTTCTCTGTCATAGTTAACTATTATTCACCGAAGTGGAGGTAAATATCCACCGTTTTCACCGACACTGAGGTGAATAATTGTTTTAGTATATAGCACACAAGCTGAATAGCTAACGGACCAAAGAGTAACTTTATTTGTTTAAGAGTAACTTTATTTGAAACGGGAAGCCATTTTGTTTCTCTTCGCCTGCTTGGAGGTGAATAATACTTGGCTAATCAACTCCGAGCTAGCCAATCAGCGTTCGCGAAAAGTACTATTCACTTGTGTGGTATATACTAATTAAATTTATTAACCTTTTTTGATATTCTAAGCTTCCTCTGTCGGTTTTTGACTATTTGTGACAATATACTGTACACACGATGGTTCAAAGATGGCGTCTGTTCAGATATCATAACGTCATTTTACGTCATATGACGTCATCTCTGTATGGTTTAGACGTGCGACAAATCCTGCAAGTTCCATTGCCATGGTTTTAATGTTCTGTGAGTGACAGGTTGATAGCGTCAACATACCACCCACGCATCAAAGGGTTAATTGCAGTCAAATGAAAGGCTGCTCATGTAATACCAGGAGCCATAATCGGGGACGGAGACCGTAAGTCTCGGGATTCGCGCGCACCTATGATATGCGACAATTTTTCTATTTTTAGAACAAATTGCGCCATCCTGACGTCATATATCCGCGCGGATTCACGCACATGTCAGGGGCTCTCGCGTGGATGTTGTCACGTTGCGTGATCAAATGGTGAGAGTTAGAGATTCTCTTGCGTATTTTTCACAGCGATGGCAGGGAATAAGGCAGGGAATACGAACCAGGGCGTTTATATGTAGTTTAATGTTCTGAGCTAACGGAAAAGGTGGGTTTTTCAGGGTCGAAAACAAGACTTCAATCTCGCGCTGGGAATGAATAACAAGATCTGCTCACGCTAGTTGTAAGCTCACGCGTATGCTTAAGAATATAGCAAGAAAACTCTCTACTCTGGTATCGAGTTAATTTGTGAGTTTCTCAGACAATGTTTAATCATAACCAAAACCTGTTTTGATGGTTTCTTATTGTCTCTGCTTGTTTGGTGAGTTTGCAAAGGTTTTTGAAAAGAAAGTCTGACGCGTACAATTAGCTCATTTGCATAGTGCAGCTAGTGCACTTTCAAGTCCGAGTCGGTGTTTTCAATTGTCAACAAATCTTGACAAAGATTTCTTTCGTTATCTTTTGTGTTGAGATGCTGCAACAAATTTCACGAATGCAAAAAAGGCTACTAACATCATGTGTGTTTCTTCAACATAAGCATAGTGAAGTTTTACACTGCGAAAATGAAAATAGACAAGGAGTTTTTATAACTCGATCAACAAAATCGAAATCGTTATTCCAAGTTGATTAAAGAAAGCGTCATCGTAACTTTGCTGATTGTTTCTGCTTTATTCACATATTTTCAGCTTAGCTTTTAATATGTTCTCAAACATTTATCAATCTTAAACATATTTAAAAACTATAGAGCTATTGTTTGAGTTCGATGTACGCTTTCACACGAAAGTGCGGCGGAAGTACAATTTGTCATGTTTACTGACTGTACAAAACACGCATCGGCGGGTGCTCTCATTCATCGACAACAGAGAATTTATTGGATTTTTACACGAATAAAACTGAGCAGTATCTACGGACGTAAAGTTATAAAGCCTCGATGAAACATCAAGCGTTGCTTACAATTCAAGCGAAACTCAAACTAGCAAGTATTTTGTTTTACTTTTCGGTCGCGATAGACTGACAAGCGTGTGGCAAGAGGAGCTAGAAAACTATGAAGTCCTGAAGCTCTGCTATATCTAAATATATCCAGCTAGTTTTTTGCTGTGTCATGGAAAAGCTGTTAATCTTCAACATATGTGAAATTTAAAGTGGAGTAATGTACAGCTCGTGTAAAAGAAGCATCAGTCGGAACACAACTTGGTCAGCAATATATATAAGCTTACAGCGGAACATACCTAAATTCAACACTGTCTTACTTCACTCAAACTGGAGCAGCTTACGACGAAAACACTTAAACAAAACTCCAACAGACGTAAAGGCGTTGAGTTGTGGGCCAAAAACATGAAACACTTCGGGAATTTCGGACGCCATTTCCCCCGCGCGACATCCGCAATAATCCTCGCAGCATGCACGCGCGTGTGCCGCAGGTGATGGCGCAATTTGTTCTAAAAATAGAATTATTGTCCCATATCATGGGGACAACCCCAATACTTGAAATGGCGCGCGTTTACGGTCTCCGTCCCCGATTAAGGCTCCTGGGCTGTCTCCATGATATGGGACAATTTTTTTTCTTTTAGCACAAATTGCGCCATCGCCTGCGGCACACGCCCGTACATGCTGCGAAGATTTTTGCGGATATCTCGCGGGGAAAATGGCGTCCGAAAGTCCCGAAATTTATCATGTTTTTGGCCCACAACTCAACGCGTTTAGGTCTGTTTAAATTTTGCGTAAGTCTTTTCGTCGTAAACTGCTCCAGTTTGAGTGAAGTAAGACAGTGTCGAATTTAGGCATGTTCCGCTTTAAGCTTATATATATCGCTGACCAAGTTGTGCTCCGATGCTTCTTTTACATGAGCTGTACATTACTCCACTTTAAATTTTACATATGTTGAAGATTAACAGCTTTTCCATGACACAGCAAAAAACTAGCTGGATATATTTAAATATAGCAGAGTTTCAAGACTTCATAGTTTCCTAGCTCCTGTTGCCACACGCTTGCGAGGAATTTGCCAGTCTATCGCGACCGAAAAGTAAAACAAAATAATTGCTAGTTCGAGTTTCGCCTGACTTGTAAGAAACGCTTGATGTTTCATCAAGGCCCAATAACTTTACGTCCGTAGATACTGCTCAGTTTTATTTGTGTCAAAATCCACTAAATTATCTGTTGTCGATGAATGAGAGCACCCGCCGATGTAATGTGTGTTTTGTAGAGTAAACATGACAAATTGTACTTACGCCGCACTTTCGTGTGAAAACGTACATCGAACTCAAATAATAACTCTATAGTCGTGAAACGCGTTTAAGATTGATAAATGTTTGAGAACACATTAAAAGCTTAGCTGAAAATATGTGAATAAAGCAGAAATAATCAGCAAAGTTACGATGACGCTTTCTTTAATCAACTTCAAATAACGATTTCGATTTTGTTGATCAAGTTATCAAAACTCCTTGTCTATTTTCATTTTCGCAGTGTAAAATTTCACTCTCTTGAAGAAAAACACATGATGTTAGTAGCCGTTTTGCGTTCGTGAAATTTGTTGCAGCATCTCAGCACAAAAGACAACGAAACAAATCTTTTTCAAGATTTGTTGATAATTGAAAACATCGATTCGGACTTGAAAGTGCACGACCTCCACTATGCAAATGACTACTTGTACGCGTCAGACTTTCCTTTGAAAAGCTTTTGCAAACTGGCTTAACAGGTGGAAACAACGAGAAACCATCAAAACAGGTTTTGGTTATGATTAAACATTGTCTGAGAAACTCACAAATTAACGCGATACCATAGTAGAGAGTCAGTTTCTTGCTATATTCCTAAGTCAGAACAAACGCAGAAGCATGCGCGTAAGTTTGCAACTAGCGCGAGCAGATCTTATTAGCGGAGCTCCGGCGGAGCCCCATACCCATACAGGGAAGAAAAGGAAACCCATGAATTGATTTTCTCATGGTTATCATGGCTAGCGGTATTGCTCGTGGGCGCGTACGTACGACGGCGACGACGACGACGACGGAGTCGCGCAAGATGGCGGCTATACTTCAGCTAATAGGTTGACAGAGACATGCACCCTCAGTTGGTAGCGGGAGAATGCCATTTTTCTTGACGGGATTTTTAAAGAAAAACGATAGCGGAGGTTGATTTAATATTTTTAAGACAGGGTTGCGCTGAAGCAAAAGACAGAAAGCAAGAATTAACAGGCAAAGAAGTAGCGGAGAAAATCGCGAAAAAGACTGAGCGGGCCAGCGCTGGGGAAGGAGGCGAAACAGTACTGAACAATGCCGTGAATTATAGCTAGTCAAGGGCTAGAGAAAGGAAGTGAAGTAATACCGAACAATGCCGTGAACCAAAGCTAACGAGGGCTATAGAAAGGAGGCGAAAGTACCCGACAGACTGATTCAGAAGACTGCCGAACTCCCCATGGCCAAGTTCAAAATTCGCGCGAACGTGATGCTGTGCAGCCGTGCAAGAAAATTCAAAAGTCACCTGATTTGGTCAGGTGATGAACAAGAGAAATCAAACGTACCCGAGTGTTTTAGAGAAATTGCAAAACAGTAAACGTAGCGGAAAGAAGTGGTTGATTCGTTGATCTATCGAAAATATAACTTCAGTTTAGTCTTCACAACTTTTGCTGCAAGTTTCTGCCTAGAAGATTTACACTGGTCGAACTGAATTGCCAACTTGCGGTAAGTGACTTTTGTTGTTGCGTTTGGTATGAAAATTAACAAGTTTCCTCGGCGATATAAGCTTATTTTTAATTGGAATCCATTAAAAGTCTTCCTTATTTGAAGCCATGCTGTAAGAGATTTTAAAAATTGCATCGTTTTAATTTCGCTCGTCTCTAAACAATAACACGTGGGTCGCTTTGGAGGTTGCTGTAAGTTGTAAACAAATTATGTTTTCTATCGATTTTCGTCGTCAATTTAAGCTTATAACCTCACATCTAAAAATAAGCTTAACCAAAATCGTACTTGTAAACACGGCCGGGCGAGTTTTGAAGTTTTCTCTGATTTAGTTAGCACTGCCGCTTCGTAGACTGCTAAAATTTGTTCTTCTGTTGTTGAAAACTGAACCAAGAAAGGTCTACAAACCATTTTAAGCCGAAGCGAACAGGACTTGCTAAATTTACTTTTGTTCCTATGTGAATATTTGCATATTGTGATTACAAAGTATGGAGATTTCCTCGTTTTGTTAGTTCAATTTATTCGGTTTGGCGAAATGCTTTTGTGAATTCCGAGGTTAAATTGGGTGAAGACTGGTAAAGCTACTGCCAATAAAATGACTGCATAGCTAAATTAAGCCGTCGGCAAAAATACAGACTCTCAGTAATATTCAAATTTAAGCGTGAATAATTTTAAAACTTTAACACCGCAAGCTTAAACGAATTTTCTTTATCCCCTCTTTTATTCGGTCACCGTTCATTGAAAAGGGATTTGCTGTTGATACTCGAGCTCAGATGTAGTGATATGCATCTTGTGTTTATAATGTAGATTTCCTCGTTTTATTTTGTTGTCTGTCCAATTAGCTCGGTTTGGTGAAATGCTTATATAGTCCAAAATGTCGAGTAGACGATTATGCATGGCAATCCTGTCCGCAAATAAAGCTCTGCTTTGATTTTGATTGGCTATTTCATGTTATTTGTGCCATTGCTTTTGGTTGGGGGTACATGGACCCTATTTTGTTAAAAGAGGTTATTCCCCAGTGCAGTATTTACACTTAATATGGAAATGTTCCAAAAAAGTGAGATAGTACTAATTAACTCGGCAAATTGAACAGTGTAATAGAAGTTCTTGCCCTGACCATTTCTCAGTAATAAGAATAACTTTTACATACATATATACACAATTTAGTTGGAGAGAGCGCTCTCCTATCTCCACTCTCTCTCTCTTTGCTCTCTTCTTCACACTAATTTTTTATTAACTAACTTATTAAATGAATGTCACTGACTGTTTTCTTTGTTGTGCATGCATACTTTTTTGCTGGTCGAAGAAAGTTTCAGTTTCTTCCTGGCTGTACAGTTTCCTTTCTCCTGTCCTGTACCAATTTGTTTGTGATATAACTTCGTGAATTCTCTATTCTCCTTAAATTTTATCTCATCAGGTTGATAGAATGCACTCTCAGAGTGTTCCATCATTGTCTTCAGTCGCTACAATTTTCTGGAAAAAAGCAATAGTTTTCTTAATTTCCTTTTACTTTGTGTTAGGACTTTTTAGCATGCCTGTAATTGGCCCATGGGCATTACGGGGGAATAATTTTCAAGTAAAGAATTACATTCGTTTTAGTGTTGAGTATTTTAAATTGTTATGAATTAGGCATTTCTTTTTATTTGTTATTTTTTATATTTTTATTTTAGTCGCACGCAATGTTTTATGGTTTTACCGAGGTATACCATGTAAATGTAAATAATGCACTGGAATTGGCCAATCAGAGTGTGCATTATATCGGCTTTAAACACAAACCATATGTAAATGATATTTTTATTACAGAGAACTGGACAGGGTAAGAACTTCTCCTTCTTTTGTGAATTTATATATTAATTCCTCTCAGTGCTGTCAAAATGTCTCAGGAACCTTCATTTCTGATAATCTATTATTTTCCACCATACCTACAGCACAGAAGCTCACCAAATCCTAACTGATAACTAACATGTGTGTATCTCTAGCTTTTGCTGTGTGCTACATGTATATTCTGTTATCCTGCCTTAACTGCGAGGAAACATTTTGGCAGAGCTGTTTCAACAGTTTCACTTAAATTGATTTCCAGTAACAGCGCTACATGTAGCAGTGTTATTGAGTATGAACTTTATGGAGGATTTTAAATTTTTATTTTTTTATGATTACAGACGACAACAAAATATACATGTGTATACATAACCTGATGTTGGTGTTGGTTACAAACTGTAGTTCATAATAGTCATCCTATTACAGGTAAGGGGGAAAAGTTGAGACAGTTTAGAACGTTTCTTCCCCCAGCACACCTTCTGTCTATAGGTGCAATAATTGAGAGGTTATATATATGTACGAAGAGTAATGTAAAGTTACTGTATAAACTTAGCATTAAAATCTGACATTTGAATGCCTCCTTTGCTAAAATTAGTCATGATTTAATTGTTATCACTCCCTGTGAATTCATAGAGATTCCAGAGGCAAATTATAACCTAATGTGGAAGTCCTGTCTTCAAGTGAGGGAAAATGACACAAAAGAGTTACAATGAAAGTAAAGAGAATTGTGAATGTTGATATGGTGTACATTATACATCATGTAAAGGTATTTGGTGAGTGCCAAAGGCATAACATTTCATGTATTGCTTTTTCAGGACAAATTATATAACAGTGACGTTTTAAAAGGTTTGATCAGAAAAATAATGAGTACATTGTCCAGGTAGCATCAGTTTATGGACGGCATATGCAGACAGTAAGAGGAACTGTAAGCACTACCACGTAAGTTAGTTTTATGCTTCTTGTTCTGGAATTTTGTGTCATTTCATCACAAGAATAGGTAACGAAAGATGCAATAGTTGTTGCAATATATTTTTGAAGGAAAACTTATAAGTCTGCCTATGCTGGATAACAGCCATGTGTAAACTGAATGTGAAGCAAACAATATGTTAAATATGGGGCAACCCTAAAACCCAGAAACCGGAATCCGGAATCTGGAACCAAAAACCGGAATCCAGAAACTGGAAGCCGAAATCCGCAAATCAAAGAAAATAAGTTCTTCAAATATGCGAAAATTGTTTTGCTTAGCTTTTCGACTGTAAAAAGTAAGCTGCCAAGTAAAAAGGACCTCAAACTTTACCTTTTTTGAAACAAAAATTCCCCGTCTGTTGAAATCGTGCAACCATTATTTTTAGTGAGGGCTTTGATTAGACATTGCTGAAGTGAATTATTTCTATCATCATTCATAATATCTGGATTCCAGATTCTGGTTTTTGGTTCCGGATTCTGGATTCCAGATTCTGGATTCCGGATTTTGGTTTCCAAATTCAATGTTTTAGGGTTGCCCCAGATGATGTATGTGCATATGTTAATCTTGAATAATCTGAAATTTCAGAGAGTTTAAAAATATCATATCATATCTGTGATGGTTCTGAGGTGGAGGGCTGTTACATGTACATGTAAATGTCTCATGCACGATTTTTCACTCGTTATGATTCAGGTGCAAATAGTTTCTGTATCTGTTGATGTGCAACAATCTACACCAATATTTCAACCTAATAATGTACAGTGTATATTAATTAACCAAATTATGCTGTTTTTAGTTGGCCAGTGCTACTACATAGTAATGTGATGTTGAAGTGCACAAATTTACAAACATGCCCAGTGTCAACTTGTCAAATACATGTATATGAACTGGCCAGACAGTGTAGATTACAAAATTCTCTGAAAGGTAAGATGTGTCTTAAACATTATTTTGTAATTAATGATTTCTCAGACATTGTTTTCTTCAAGAAAAGATTCATACCCCACATGGAGGTTTTTTCTCTGTTAGAGCTCTTGATTCCTGATACTTTAATTTGGAATTTCTAAAGACTGGCCATGAATGGGTGTTGGGTGTGAATATCTTCTGGAACTGCACATTCATTCATTGAGTAAGCAAGAACATCAGTATTTATCCTGACAAACTCTGATTTTCTTCTGGAAGCTGAACTCATTTACAGTTGTACAGTTATATGTACAACCAAACAGCCTGGATGACCCTGTGATTGGGACTGTGCACATTGTTGTAACCCTCAATGTTCCAGTTGCTTGTTTGAAGCAAATTGCATTTGCTCTCAAAAGCAAGTGGCAAAGTTCATAACAGTTATGTAAGTTTGCTTTGTATCTCAGGGCAGAGCCTGCCACAGTGAAAGTTGGAGTACCAACCCCTAGCATGTGATTCACTACTAACACTCAGTAAACAGCTAACAATGAAGTACACTGTATATCAAAGAAAGGAATTACATGCCTGTTCCTGTCAGACAATATATGAACAGGTTACAGATGGGGAGCCTGTATTAAAACATCAAAGATTTTCAAAGCAACCATGGCGTGGTGAGATATTTCTGAGATAATATAAATTTAAGGTCCTTATGATTGCTTATAGGCATTGATTTTTATTGTAAACAATATCTTACTGAGTGTATTTTTCTTGTGTGCTAATTGTTGGAGAACACAGAGGTCACTGTTATGACAGAGATATTAATTTGTGAAAAGTTCTATAAACAAATGCATCTGGGAACAAATTAATTTATCATGGATGCAGCTTCTGAGAGATCCCCAATATTAATGGAACATACACTGTTCATACAGTACATGTAAAAGAGTTCAGTAATTCATTACTTATGATTGTAATGCTTTGTTTGGTTTCTCTGTATTTACAGACAACTTGATGGGATTATAAATTCTGCACCAAGTTCATTGAATAAACTGACTTGGAGGTTCAGTTCTGCAACCCATCCTGTTTGTAGTAATATCATAGCTGCAACATTGTGACAGATACACTGCATAACATTATTAAGAAACACATATTAACTAATTATTTTTAAGTGCCTGTTAATTTAATCAGTTTTTCTTAGAGATAATTTACTCATGGTTTATTTAAATAATTGGCTTTTTGGCTTTAAAATGATATTTATTGAGCTTTTAAATCAATTTTGTGATAATCTGCATTGGACATGGCATAAATTGATATTTTGCCAACACGAAATGGAGAACTGGGTCTTAAGCAAAGTTGCAGGATTAGCATTTTTGTAGAAAGAAAGGGTTGAGAAATTTGTGACATTCTACAGACAGCCTTGCCATTCGCAATGTCCGATAAGGTTAATTTGTTCCATTCTGTTGTAGAAATAGTGTTCTCTAATTTATAAATTATTTCAATCTGTTGTTTAAACGATTGCCTTATAACCCCATGTCTGGCTTTGGTGCATGTAGGATATTGATGTATTTTTTATCCATTTTGCTGTAAATTATCTTAATTGATGTGTCAATCAAAACATATCTTGGATATGCTGGGCTCTTCTGACAAATGTACCTATGCCTCATAACCTTTGAGTGCATTTGGTTGTGTAGTGCAGACAAAATACATGTACATAATATAACTTCCTCTTAGCTTACTGATAATTCTTGGTATAATTTAATCATAGCAAAATTAATCAATGGAACCCAATAGCAGCTCTTGTAGTCCACAATGCCAGTCGAGAAAAAGAACAAATCACATTGAAATTGAATAATAAAATTATTATTAGAAGCCTATGCAAGTAATCATGATCAGCAAAAAAAAAATATCGTAATTACCATTCATGCGAGGGTGATTTTGCTTATTGCAAACCCTTCCAGCAGGAGGAGACTCCATACAATAGTGAAGATGGCTAAATGTATCTTTGGGGACAAGTTAGAAAACAAAACTTTCCAACTTTTCACATATGTATACTGTTTTGGTATTTTTGTGAGATTTCATTTGGTAGAGATTCAGGGACTGAGTATATTGTAACCACTGCATTTCAATCAGTCCCCACAACAAAAAAATGTGTAAACTTCTTTTGTGTGGGAGTCCCCATGTTAACTAAGGAAGAATATAATGAATAATAACAATGCCTTGTCTTTCTGAATAAGGTAGGAAAGAACAAGAAATGCCACCAAAAAGCACAGAAGACAGTTCTGTTATGTGATCAAGATTTTTGGTAGCTTCCCAGAAATCCTTGAAATCGTGGCTCTATATTTCATAATCACACCATCTTACACCTCGATCTGCTGATGTAATACTAGTTCCGGCTGAAACTATTAAATCATTCGCAATTTATCTCATACATGTTGGATTATTTTCATTAGTAACAACATTCCGAAAAATAACTGAGGAGCTCCGCTTTTAGGCTGGCCTAAATCTATATATTATTCATTCCCAGTGCGAGATTGAAGTCTTGTTTTCGACCCTGAAAAACCCACCTTTTCTGTTAGCTCAGAGCATAAAACTACATATAAGCGCCCTGGTTCTTAGTCCCTGCCTTATTCCCTGCCATTGCTGTGAAAAATATGCAAGAGAATCTCTCAACTGTCACCATGTGATCACGCAACGTGACAACATCCACGAGGGAGCCCCCGACATGTGCGTGGATCCGCGCGGGTATATGACGTCAGGATGGCGCAATTTGTTCTAAAAATAGAAAAATTGTCCCATATCATAGGTGCGCGCGGATCCCAAGACTTACGGTCTCCGTCCCCGATTATGGCTCCTGGTAATACTTTATATTGACTACTTGAATTTTCTGTTACGTAAAGACCTACATGTATTGTGCCTCTTTCCTCATTAGATACCGCTCGATTTACCCTAAAATAAAAATAACCAACAAATTAGTCTTCTTATGAAGAAAATCCACATTTAAATACGCATTCAGGGACTGGTAGCTCAGTTTGTAGTATAAGGCCCTTCAAAATACATTCTTATGAATTCGTCCCAGATCGCAACCCAAGATCTTTAAGTTTGAGAATTTAATTTATATGTAAGGGGCTAGCTTTAGCGTTTTAAAAGAATAAAGTGTGTTAACTTGTGAAATGAAAGGCTTCATTACTCCAAAAGTACGAACAACTTTTGAACGGGCTCGGAGTTTTATGCTCCTCTCCGTTAATGGGCTGCAAGTCTATCGCAGGGCTCTCTCTCAACATTCTATTCGCCAATACCTATTTATGGTCCTGGGCGGAGAGAGGCACTGTGAGAGTAATGTGTCTTGCCCAAGAACACAACACGTTAACCCTGGCAGGGCTAGAAGCCAGACTGCTCGACCTGGATCCAGCACACTAAACACCAAGCCACCATTGTTGTTTCCTCATTGAAGTGGCACATTTCAAACAGCAAAATTATGAAGCGGAATCAGCGTTAAGACCTAAGTAATGAAATAAACGAATACAAATGCGCTGCTCTAACAGACTTACCTATGCCTTGTTGCAGTCCCTGAAAGGGGAAAAATGATTTGATTAACATTATAATCAAGTTGGTAGGAGAAAGGATGGAGAAATGGATGAGACTTCTCATTTCTCCTTCCTAAATGAAGAGACAAAACAGAGCTTAACTGATGCCAGAGGTCTCTGAACATGGCATTATGGGCCACATTGGGTGTCAGTGTTGCAAGGAATGCTCATGAATGATTTAAAAGGCGTAAAAACTTTAAAAAGAGGAAAGAAAACCACAAGACTTCCCGTACCTGACATTAACGCTTAGTGTCTCAGTTGCCTAGTTCAGTTATAACTGTTTTAGCAGTTACATCATATTTACATCCTATACAGTAGAAGCTGAAAGTGGGAGGTTTAGCAGAGACAGGCAGCGTATTAACAAGTGAAGTAGTCTGGAAGTCACTGTTAACAGGTATTCAGAATATTTAGAATATTGCTTACCTTTCTTGTGAAGCCATAAGATGTAGACAACAAGAGCAATGATTATTATAACAAGGATACCGATCACAACTCCCAATACGGTGCAGCTGCAGGCACAATCCCCGCACGCTTGAACTGTTAATATATTATGATAAGAAAACGTCATCAGATCTCTTTCAAACCAAACGTATTTCGCATGGTTGTGTTAAGCAAGGCAAATATGTCTTACTGTCTGTCTGTCTGTCTCTCAGTCTCTCTGTCTGTTTGTCTGGGTGTCTGCCTGGCTGGCTGGCTTGATGGCTTGCTGCCCGAACCTGCCTTTCCATCATTCTGTCCTTTTTTCCACCAATCCTTCTTTCTGTTTGTCTGTAGATAATTGTTTTAAGCGAGACTTACAAGGTATAGCAAGGTATAGCAAGGTATTTAGTTCCCTTTGGTGCTGACTAAATTTGGCAAGCAAAAAATCATGTGAACTTAAACGTATCAATTTCCTGGTGCTCGTCACTTTTTGTAAGGTCAGTAGATATCTTCAAAGTACATCATAGGTTAAGCTGGTGTAATATAAGGGTGCCATCATTATCTGATCTCAATTTTGAAGATTTTTACATATATCCGACTTGCTGACCGAATTGTAAAATAAAGTTAACAATAAAATACAAGCATCGCCACGTGGCTACTTAATAATTAGCTAAGGCGTCTGATAAACCGATCACATTACTTTAACAAATTCACACAGGACAAAATGTCATAATATGTTGTGGTAACATACCGTCAGATGAGCTGGTAGATGTTGTGGTCATGATGGGTGTGTCTCGTGTGCCTGTTATGGCACTCACACTAAAATCTGCAAACCTTCCACCGTTAGCAGCGTCGCGAAGTATAAAGAGTACCTCGCTTTCTCTTACAGTTGAACTGAACCTCAGGGCCAGATCAGTAATTACACTTCCACACCTTGGAAGAAAAAGGGAAAACATAAGTACAAACTTGTCTGGTGATCAAACTAAACGGGAAATTATTTTACTTCATAAATTCTCAGATGGTAGAATCTCACACAAAACGAAGCATTTAAACAAATAAAGTGGACTTATTTTTATCTGACCTTAAACATGACCCAGTGGATAACCAAATAAGTTTGTAACCCGTTCGATTTTTGTGGTTACTGGCCTTACCCAGTCACCACTGTATCACCGGGTCTGTAAGATAGTCGATGACTTTTCGGAAGCTTTCGGAGAAATCGCACGAAGCGAAGCCGAAAATACCTCGAGAATTGCTTGAGTTCCTGATGAAAATAACTGCTTTTACAATTTAATATTGGTTCCTTTTAATTGAATTTCACATTAGGAGTGAAAAAATGGGAGCTAACTACCAGAAACATAGCGCTACGGAGCGTTACGAAATTTCTACGATCTACAGCCGCTGACCTCACGTAGTCATAACGTAGGACATTTTAGACTCGTTGTCCCACGTTCTTGGAGACGAGCCGAAAAAACGTCCGAAAACGTTTTCCACCCAAAATGTTAGTCTAAAAGAAAATTGTTGAAGTTTAAGAAATTAATCTGAAGCTGATTGAATACCTGATACTTTTCAGTTGCACACTTTCATAGCCCAGTTTACCAACAAATATCTCGTCTATCTGAAGTAAACATTTTAAATGAACTATTGTTAATATTTATTTTGTACATTTTTAAAAGGGCTAATTTAATGAACATGTTCAACACAAATTACCAAAGACTAATGATTAGATTAAATAACACGTTCCGCTAAAAACTGCTAAAAGTGCTGCCAAGACAGATAATTTAATCTGCAATATAACTTGCCGTAACAAAGCACAACATCGACAACGTCGTCCCGTCGTTTCTTTAATTAACAGTGTCCTGTTCACTACACAGTATTTCAACTATTTCGCAAATTTGATTTCGAACTGACCCTCGGTCAATCTATCCATCAATTTGTCCAGCTGATAATGTTCATTTGTGTGTCAACTTGTTGTTCTGCCTGCCCAGCTGCTGCCTAGCCTGTATGGCAATTCACAGGCCCATTCACTATGTATTAACGGTCTTGAACCTTGCTATTTCCTAAGGGTGACAGCATTATAAGGTTTGGACCTACAAGTGTCTTACATAAACAAGGTAGCTACCGTTTTGCTGAGTTTCTCCCATAGTTGATTGTATTCCCCATCAGTGCACTCTTCACTCGTGATAACCAGGGTCACGTTAATTACATCACTTGCTATGACTAATAAAACAACAGTCAGCGGGAGAAACTGTACCTTTCGTATACGACCAAATACATACAAACAACTTTAGACCCTCAGTTCAATCCAAGCAAAGGACCGTAACTAGTAACAGGAAAACGGAGGCACTTGCCTCAGTCATTTTTTCGTTTCTGTTGTTGTTGTTTTTGCTGTTGTCGTTTCTTGAAGGGAGAGAGTAAAACACTGCTAACGCCACATCGACATCTGCTAGTTGTAACAAGAAGTTACAGTAAAAAGAGGATTGGTCGCGTCGAAAGGCTACTTTCTCACGCCAGCTTACCATTCAGCTATCAAAACATATATGTACTAATATAAACAGCTAACAAGCAATTTGCGTCTTTTCTATAACTATAATAGGAAATTGAGATCTTAATTTGCTGAAGCCGGCAATACTTTGATTTGATAATATATTTAAAAAAGATATTGAGTATTTTCAGCTCCCAAACCTTGCAGTGAATGCAATTTATAGCTTGCTTGTAACTTAAACCACGCTGCATATTTTAAACGTGTAACAAATTTGAAGAAAGATGGTTCTTGTGTGTCATTGGGAGATCAAGAAGGTCCACGTCAACTATTGTAAGAAGCAAACATTCGCTGCGCTGGCCAAGTGCATGTAACAAAATAAAGTTCAAAGGGAGCAAGAGGAGAGGACAGGATAATACAAATCAAAAAGTACATGTAACAATGTTTTCTTGAAAGCTAATGATCATTAAAGATGGAATCCATTGGTATGCAAGTAGTTTTGTTCTTACTAACTTACAAACAAAGGTATTTCTTTTATCACTGCCCAGGTTATTTGCCACTTTGCAGGTGAACGTGTAAGCACTTTTGTCACTGGCTTGAAAATGTAGCACGCTCTTCTGACACACACTTTGCTGTGGATCACATGGAGTCCAAGTGTAGGTCGGCTGGGGATTTCCTTCTGCTTGACAGTCAAGGGACACACTTTGTTGTGCTGCAACTTCATGTTCACTTACAAGTTTAACAATCTTGGCAGGATCTACAAAATTAATAAAAGAGGCTAAGAAAATGAAAAAAGACTAACTCTGACTATGGTTACAGCGGCCTTACAGCTTTTCCAGCAGTCGGCTTAAGGGGGCCAGTTTTAAATGAGCCATAGCCTTTATTTGGCACGCAAATATATATATAAAATAGCCTCTGTTTGGCGCAAAAATATGCTTCGATTTTTGTCCGCGGATATTATCTGTTCTGCAGGGCGGAGAAGCGAACAATCTTCTAAGAGCGAAGCTCGAGAAAAACTGTTGGCCTCCAGAAACAGTTAATGTCCAAGGAAGGCTCCCAAGTAAAGACCCCTCGTGGAGGCAGCGTGGCCGAGTGGTTAGGGCGCCGGACTTGAAATCCGGGGATCGCGGGTTCAAGTCCCGCTCTGACCACTTAGCTGGAGTTGTTTCTCGGTAGACCCTAGTTCAGCTCCTCGGTCATGCTTGTAATTAGCCAACTGGTCTGCCTCCCGCCGGTTAGGATTTTCAAGCCTATTACGTTTAGTTGATATATTTGTTTCCTTCATTTACAGTGGCATGCCTGTGAACTAGCTAGGTGTAGCTAAGTGCATTGACCACTATAAATAACAACATTTGAACATTTTGAACATTATTTTGAACCCCCCAAAGACGCTTATAAAATGTCAGTTTCAGCACAAGTCAAGTGTATGTATCATTAGCAACGGTCCGAAAGTAACAACGGTCGAAAGGTAGTGACTGAGAAATTACTCCTCTTTTTACTAAATAAGAAGAAAATAGGTTGTTTCCAGAGAACCCAAGTAATCACAACTCTGAAAATCGTTGAGATATTTTCGTTGATTTATGCTATTTTGTGATAATTTCGCTTTTTTCCTCCCTTCTGATTAAATGCTGCTTGTGGTCAAATGTCAAAACTACAATGTATTGAGAATCCCTAGAAACAGAATTGAAAGATTGCAAGGCGATTTTTTACAGGATGTTTCACTTCAGGGACCCCTTGCAGGTACATGTAAAGTTTGTAAGATAAGTGTTTCGAAAAAAGGTTTATCAAAAGTTGTAGAGAGCCCCAATTGGAGACAGATAAATCGGTTACATTAAATATATGAAGTGTGATTGGTTGAATTTTAAACCAGGGTGCACTCTTCCTGTTAATAAACAATGTTTCGGACACGTAAAATACTTACGTGTTACATTCACTTTAACTTGGTAGCCAACTGGATTTCCAAATCCGTTGTAAGCTGTACAGCGGTATGTTCCAGCGTCAGTTCTGCTGATGTTTGGAAAATCCCAAGTTGAACCCTGGTGCAGTACTTCACCATTACTACCATCCTCCAGTACTCTGGTCCAGGTGATGTTTGGTCTTGGTTTACCAGTTGCTTCACATAATAACTGCATGTTCGAGTCTTCACGCACAGTCGAGTCAGGACTTACATAAGTAAGGCTCGCTGGAACTGATAAAAGCATGTACACAGTGAAGGTTTACTCTTACATGTGAATAATCTCAAGACAAAGACATACATATGTTTGATCCTTCGAGCAAAGTCTGGTAACGGCTGACATTAGTTACCTTGGCAGAAACCGGTGATAATAATAATAAAAAAAAATAATGTAGTAATATAATTACGTACAGTAACGTATCTCTGGCGCTCAGACAGGTCTTGATGCTTTGCCAGGTATTACACCGCTGAAGAATTCCTGTTGGTGTTTTCACGTAGAGTCTTTTAACAAGGTAGATAGGAGTTAGAGGTGCCCTATCTTCCAAAGTATAGAATAGAATATGAAGTCTGACGTGAGAGTAAATGCGAATGCAGGCGAAACAGCGGCGGATCAAGAACTGCTTGGAATAGGGATGGGTGGGGAGAATTATTGTTCTAAATAGGACGGAGGACGTGCCTTCTGGCCTTTCCCTTAGGTCCATTACTAACTGCAAAATTGTTTACGCCTGAAGATCTCTTTAAACGAGTGCCGGGATAAATCACAACAGGTTTCTGCCTGGCAACTTGTTTTTCGAGCAGTCATTTAGTTGTGGGGAGCACTGCTACCTTATCAGTAAAATCTACCCGCGGGAGAAGGTGTAACTGTAAAAATAGCTTACAGTACAATAAACGAGAAACAGTGGCAACCAGAGAATATTAATATAATCACAGCAAGGAATAAATAATTTCGGTTTGTTCGTGACCTGACCAGTCCTGCGGGAGCATTTCGAATGCTAGTTGTTAGAACAGACAATTTTGATTGGCTAGTACCTAGGTTCATTTTTCTTTTTGCTCGATTGTGGCGATATTCAAATCAACGAAATTTGAGCGTAATTTGCGGCTGATCAAAACTTTCTATTCCAACGGCTATCAATAACGCTGTTCCCACATGACTGGTTCGATCACTAGCAAACGCAAACTATTTTCATCACGACTTCTGCTGTTAAGGTGCCCTGGTCGTTGTAATGTTTAACCTGGCGGTTTCCACTTTTAATTGCTATATTAATTAATAAGTAATTGATAACGTTGAAATAGCAATCACACGAGTCACTCGAGTATTGTGACTCGCGTGACTACCTCAGTCGCCAGGTTTGTGCGGCCAAACGAAATACACTAGAGAAAGATACTAAAGATGTAAGTAAAACAATGTTTTTATCCCTTCTTGTCAGTGATTATAAGATGAATATAACCAAGAGAAGATCAAGGTAAACACCTTGATCTTCTCTTGATATACCCCAGCTGGTGTTTGAGCCCGTTGTTGGTTATTTACCACCTCGTATCGAACCCAGAATCATGACCTGATAAAGGTTAGTTAAAAACGTGTTAATTAGAAGGGACTTTCTGGGAGGGTTCTTGGACAGCAACCCAAACAGCAATGCAAGGACCGAGACGAAACTTGGAATGCAGCTCGAAAGGCAATGGCTACTCTGCTTGCCGCGCACATACCTTTTAGCCTTTTCCCAAACGGTATGTTAGAAATATTTTTCCATTGCCTGGTCCCAAGCCCGAGATACGCAGCGCCAGCGGCCCTACCACTTAAGAAAACAATATGCTGCAGAAACCTTGGCCAATTAACTTTTACGGCGTTATGTGCCACATAGGCACAGTGAAGATCATGTATGTATGTGTGTATAATACTAACTATTACTGGTAGTAATCAAAGATTGGGCGTGCGTTCTCCGCCTGTGATAACAGTTGTCTGCGGGGGATGATTATCTTTATGTGAACGGCTGAAGTGTTACAGACATATAACATACTGACAAAGTCCAGTCTTGTTCCGTGGATTTTGATTTCCTTGCTCAGTTTAATGCGATTTGATATGACCTTTGATGACACGTTACGTGACGGCTCCATGCAGTTTCAGTAAACTCACAAATTCATGCAAAACGTCTCATTTTCACTTCTACTGGTAATGTTTAAGCATAAAGGCTAATTTTTAAAAAGAATACTTGTGTTACACCTAGTATTGTAAGCTGGAAGCACAAATATCAGCTAACATCTGTCGGTAGCATCTGCACTTGCGTTTCCATTTATCCTTGGTTTATCGTAAACACACTCCCGGAAAAACCCCGTGCGACTGGCAGTAATTATTATTTCTGCTGATGAAAAAAAGCAAGTCAGCATTTACATTGCTGTTCTTTAGTTCTGGCTTACTCTTATAGGTCTTGGCTTCAGAGTATTCTTCCATCGATTCAATTTTGACCTTCGCTGGATAAAGACTGAACTATTTGTGGCCACTGGAACTGTTAAAGCCAACAAATGTAATCAAAATATAGTCAATGAAATATGGCTGTTCCCAAGGTTAACATCCCAAAGCCAAGGCGATTCAGTCAAAGTCGTGTTCGTGAACAGAAGAAATAATGTTGTCCCAGCTATGTAACAAAAGCACGTCATCTCGCATCCTGACCATACAGGCCACGCTCGGTCCAGAATCAAAACTTCTGGGAACGAGCGATCGCGAACGATCAAAAAAGGAAATTGTCTCGTGTACACGTTCTTTGTGTGATAATAGGTTTTTGGCCTGGGAAAGCACTTCTGTAAAAACCTGGGCAAACTCTCTTGCTGCGGGGATCAGTACCGGATCTGTTACAGGGAATTATCTTCAGAGACGTCAACAGCACTCAGAACTTAGGTCCCACGATATCGTTTTAATCCAAGAACACAACCAAAGAGTATTTTACAAGGCACGACTAGTTAAGCCGAAAACACAATTCTAAAGGATTACGTAAAGTTATTAAAAAGTCATAACCAAACATTATCTCATACATTTCAGAGGGCTCGATTGGCTAACGGAATTCAACGTTTACAAGATTAATAACTTGCAAAATAATAGAGGTAGATAACAGTTTAACAAAAGACTATTGCAGGTAGTAATTGCAGTTCAACGCTTATTACAGTTACGATCCTACACAAAATAGCAGGTGTTTGTTACGGTTAATGGACTGGAACAGTAATCTGTAACTTAGAAATGCAAAACGAAATAAAACAAATATGTCTATGTTGGATTTCTATATTTTCTGATAGTGAAAGCGAATATGTAAAATGTACTAAATTATCTAATTTTCTCTCCTCACATTTGCGATGATGTAATTTGTTTTCGCCCGGTCAAAAAGTCTCACTCCAGTCTGCATTGGGACTGCATTCCCTTTTTTGTCGAATGCAATCCGAGTGAAAAACCAATTCAAAGAAACCCCAAAACGTCGAAAGCCACAAAAAAGAACAAGCATGACGTGGCAGATGGACACGAAAACGAGGCCCAAAACAACGCCCCTGAATAACCCTAGAGGGGCGGCCAATTTGCAGTCTTCACAAAAAATCTCGATTTTTTTCTGGCTGCAGACAGGCCGAAACGAAATTAGGATCCGTTCTCTCGCTCCTCGAGAACGCAATTATATAGCTCTATCTCACAAGGACTGGAGACTACCAAATCCACGAGTTTAATTGGCTGAAATCGATATTGAAAGCGGTCTAGACCTTCCCATCTAGGCTGCCATCAAGACCGGTCATGTTTTGCATTAAAAAAGTTGCAAACTTAAATGCAAAATCACTGAATATTTTCTTATAACAATATATGGAAGTGCCAAAAAGCCTGATGAGAAAAAAAAAAAGTAACGAGGACGAGCAAACTTTGGCAGACTTAAATTCAACTCATCGCCGTTCGCAAGCAAAATGTCATTTAGTACAAACCAGTTACATTAAACGAATTATTTTTTTTCTTGTTTGCCACATAATAACCGAGCTTAGTTGGTCTGTATGGGAGAATCTTGATCTCGATCGTGTGCACAGACCTCACTGTGTTCGGTCTGTACTCACGAGCTCGGTCATGATTCTCCCATACAGACCTCCCGCTCTGTTGATAAGAACTAAAAGTAAACACTGTAAATAGTGCGTATAATAAAGAATAATTAATACTAATTGAGTTGAGTTGAGTTGAAACGAAGACCGATGTTCTCCGATAGTGAGTCGGAGCAGGGTTTGTCAATGGAGAATTTTTTACCCGACTTTGCTATTGAACGTGAGCTGTGAAAATCGCTGAAACTTCAATAAGATCATGAAAAATAAAATATAGTAACTGATTAACATTAGTTGTTTTGTCCTCTTAGCTTTATAGGTCAGTGAATTTTCTATAGTAACAGCATAGTTCCCGTAAAAGCTGAGTGCAATATATTACCACGCCTATTGACTTCCTTTGGGCAGCCGCTCAGTATATTATCAGGGCATCACAAATTTAAATATTTAGTTCTGTCATTCGTTACTTGCTTATTCAAAAAGAAACGTGATCGGAGGCCGTCTAAGGAAGGTTTGTTCTCAAACTGAATCAAGTTTCGTGAAGATTTTTAAGGTGGTATCTCTGACCTCTTTCTTTCCAGCAACGGTTTACGGAACACTGACGTTAACGAACAAACGGTCAAATTAGTAAAAGAAATAATGCATTTATTATTGAAAAGTTAAAAACTTACAACCTTTTCTGTCACGAAAACATCGACATAGTCGCATTAAATTACTATTCACACCATGGGCATATTATAGTGATTAGTCTTTGACTGCTCATAAACCGCTCTCCTTGAGTTTATTTCTAGTCAAAATTCAATTGATTGAATTCGACACAAAGCCTCGAGGCATTGCCTTTTCATAGTAAAGTTTTAATCTTTAGAAAAGGTCTGCAGGTTCCGTTACAGCTTTGATTTTCCATTGGCTTTAAAAGCAATGAAAATGATCGGAAGAAAAACTAGCCTGCGAGAGGATTCGGTTTTTTCGGTTCGTTGTTGTTGTTTTATTATTATTATTATTATTATTATTATTATTATTATTATTATTTTTGTTTTGTTTTGTTTTTGTTTTTGTTTTTTTGTTTTGGCGCATGAAACAAGAGCCGAAAAAACGGGGTGCCCTCGTACGATAAAGAAAACACAAGAGACTCGCTTGAGCCACGCGTTTGTGATGTATGCGCAATTAAACTGAAAGTCCGACACTTTGGGACTTCAAATCGGATCTCTACAGGGTCGCTCGTTTCCCGACCGCTGGTCAAGGGGAACGAAGACTCTTGGCACGAGGTTGCTAGAATAAAATATTCCAGTTGAAACCACCAACTAGTCTGTCCAGAAACAATTTGTGATATCGCCGAAGATTTCGATCTTATTTGATACTCAATGCAGTTTTAGCAATTTTGACTTTCAGGTTTAATTTGTAATACTTGATAAACAACCATACAGAGCGGACTCCGTCTACGCCGGAGAAATTTGAAAACGCAGCTTTATTTCTCCGGTCAGACTTTCCGTCCACAATAATCCATCACGAAAACGGACGCTCTTCAAACGAAAGCGCTCTTCAAACCGGAGGAATTTTAAAACGCCGCAGCTTTGCGTTTTAGTGTGGACAGAAAACATTTTAAATAAAGAGCTTTTCGAAAACGACGACGTTACTATAATCACGTGATTTCCCTGCCCGGGTTTTCCTCAAACACAAATCCAAAATGGCCGGTGATCGTTGCGTTTTCAAATTTCTCCGGCGTGGTGTGGACGGAAAACATTTGATGCGTTTTCAGAGTGATTACGCCCTTCACAAATTTCTCCGGCGTAGTGCGTAGTGAGTGTTTGCAGTTACATCATCTTAGTATAAACAGAGTGTGACTGTGGGTAGCCATTCAAAGTTAATGCTTACATAGACCAGAACATCTTGCAGTAACCCCTCCAGATAGACGTGCCACAGGTCGACTTCTACTTCCATAAAATGAAGTCAACTTGTTCCGTTTGCTTGGAATCGAATTTAATTTGCATAGTTTTTGGCGCGAAAATATGGTTTGACTTTTGATTCACAGCCCCTAATTCGCTGGCGTTTTTTTGCAGAGCGAGCGTAAGCAAAAAAATAAATCATATGCGTAGTAGCCACAGACTCAAAACAGGTTTCAAGACATCGTTTATTTAAAGTTGAATAAATGAAGGGCCAAAATATTTTTAAAAAAAACCCAAACAATTATATCAACAAAAAAGAACTCAACTTGACGTGTATTAAAACTGGTAACTGAAACGAGAAATTATTTCTTCTTTGTCACGCGACAAAAGCCGAGAAAATTGAACACGCAAAAATGAGTTAATTACTGACTTCGGAGAACAAAACGAAACCGAATACAACAAAATTTCCATTCTTTTACTATAATGGGTAACATTTGAGAAAACACCGGAAAATAAAACCGAAAAGACACATCTAAAAACCAATTTAAAAACAAGAAATCCGATAATTTCTTCGCGCGCGACAAGTAATACAGCGCAACGAAAGAAAGATGAAAGTTGTAAATGAAAAAGGCGACAAAAATAAGGTAATTTTCTTGAGATAAATCGTATTTTAACTGTGTTAAATTAGTGCCCACTTCTCAGGAGTTTTGTAGTAGCTGAGTAAAGCTCAAAATTTATATATGAACGAAGCGAATAAACTAAACAAACAAACCGCGGAGGTCGCCGTAAATTAAATATGAGGAAATTTACGGTGCAAAAATACACCTAAACTTCCCAAATAAAGGCAACCAAATGAAAGAAACATGACAGGAAGTTCAATAACAATAAATTCTTATTCAAGATAAGGCCAAAAAAAAAAAATTTCGCAGACGTGCTTCGCTGCATAACATTATGTTCAAATTCATTCTTCACGCTAAAGCGAAATCTTCTGCTTTTGCCGATGACTATTGCATTCGTTTTATCGGTCGTTGCTTTGCCAATCCTTCTAAAACTTGAATGCAACCTCGAACTAATACTGTACATTACCAGTTTTGTTTTCTAAAGTCCAGGAAGCTGCTTTAAATCCGCGATCTGTTTTCAAAACTCACTTGAAAGCGCACCGACTTGTAGACACGAGGTTGTATTTACCTTCGGAAACGTCCTTAGTTTCCGTGTGAGAACTTTCTGGCCCCAAAACTACAGCTTTGACTCCTTTCTCGTTAAGGCAGGACACTTGGTCTTTTATCAAGGAAATCAAAGGAAAAGTAACGAGACAAACTGTCTCAACAACTTCTCTTTCAACATGTTTAGTGTAAAAAGGTCCAACATAAAATGTGGAATGTTAAACTTTTTTCACATCCCGTCGGTGATCTCCTTCACTATTGAGTACTCCGCGTCGATTCACTTCCGATTTCTTCGAAACCAAGCTTCTTGACCAAACATCTTCTTTTCGCTTACCTGTGTTGTGTGTAGCTTGCGAAAAGGCCCGGTGCAAAACGAGTCATGAAGAACTTCCCTCAAAACAAACGTCGCGACTCCATTTGCCGACGAATGAACAAAGTGTGAGCTCTAAGTTTAATAAAAAGGCACTGTCGAGCGCATGAGAAACCCACGAATACCAAATATCTTGCAAATATACTCACTCACCGTTGTTCGGCGAAGGGCAAACCAACAGACAACTTTGTCGCACGAACTCGAGTCCGCTGTGTTATCAGCGGTTTAATTAATTGTTTTAAATTTTGCTTTCTCCTTTCTCCACTCATGATGCTGACTTAGCACAGTTGGAAGTGAACACGTCTGCACCTCTAGGGATCCGCGATCGACTTTGGGTGGAAGCAATTTTTTTCCCTTTCTTTTTTCGTTGTTTTTAGCGATACAATTAATAAATGCTTTGTGTTTATATAATTTCACTTGCTATACGTGCATTGACCGCACCATAACCGTAAAATCCGTACGAAGTCCGGATCGAGTGAAAACTTGTGTTGCTCATCGATTTTACGGTTCTCGATGTTCTTATTTTCGGTGGTCGAATCTTCTTTAAGCGTATATCTTTTAATTTAGACCTTCAAAATAGCTTATTTTAACTAAAGATGGACAGCAATTTAAAAGTAAGCCGCGAGCGTACCTCATTTGCATAATGTTTACAGCCCAACGAGCGATCGAGCGTCCGCATTTTCCCATTACTCACGATAACTCGTGTTGCGCATGCGCAATTCACGAGTTAAAAATTAGTCTCCCTATGTTTTTAGGCTCGATTTCGGCCGCTCCCTACCGCTCTCTCGTGTCTGGTCTACGTTCTGGGATTCTTGGTTTTGTTCTCCTTTGGGGTTTAGCTTCTAGTTCGCTTGACAGCTGAGTTGCCGTACTGTACTGAGCACTTAATAAATTACTATCGCGGAGATAAATAGAAGTCTTGGTGGGTTACGTTCGAATCCGGGTTTTTTTTTTTTATTTTTGCGACTTTAACTTTCGACCACAAGTACTATTGTCCTTTATGTCTTCTCTCTTCCATCCGAAGTCGACATATGCGTGGTATTTCTTATACTCATTTCCAAATATTGCTTCTTGTAATCGATCAAATATTTTCGCTTGTGCGCGATTGGTCTAAAGATGTCACGTGACTGAAAATTGCCCAGTTAAAACTGGAAAATATCCGAGTGATATTCCCCAATTTTCCAAACTGCGCATAATGTGAAAAGTATTTGAAGAATAATAAACACAATTGCCTCCATTTCACTTTGAAAATATGCTCGGATATTTGTCCTTGGACATTAACTGTTTCTCTAAGCTCACAGTTTTCCTCGAGCTTCGCTCTTAGAAGATTGTGCGCTTCTCGGATCAGGTACGTAATGTTCGCGGAAAAATATCCGAGCTTATAATGCATCAGATATTTTTGCTCGCGTGCGATTGGTCTTAGCGCGTCACGTGACTGACTATCCCCCAGCTAAAACCGGTCAATATCCGAGATTATTAAATTCTCAACCTCGGTTAACGCAATTCTAGCTTTCTGATTGGCTCACTGTATCTCGGTTACCATTATACCTGCGTTTGACCTTATATGGAAATCAATTCGGCGAATGTCGCTCGCATAAAATTTTTTTCGGGAAGCCTAGTTTCGTCGACAAAAAAATGGAATAAAAAAACAAATTCGGTGAGCTATCTCCAGAAAAAACACAAGAAATGACGGGCAATGCCGTCCCAGTAACAACAAAAAAGCCATAAAGTTCGGAATGAGAATATTCAACGGTACGTATCCGTTAAGTTTCCCTTAAAAGTTGCAAAATTTCAAATACAGTAATAACCCACGTATGAGAACCTGGGTCTTAAGAGTGCCTGCCTGTAAAAATCGGGCAAATTCTTAATTTCGCGGCAAGGGTCGAAAATTCGATTTTGCTCATATTCTTATGGTAGATAGGCTAGGGCATGACAAAAACTACTGAATAGTTTTTTTTTTTTGGCAAAAATATCCTTTTGTTTCAAAGAAATTTGCAAATTACCAAATTCCGTCAAAATCGCAATTTGACGCACTATTTTATTAAGCAAGTTTGAGAGCCTCGCATGCAAAACCACATCATTCTTCCGTCTTTAAAACACTCAAATATTTTTCTGCAATGTTTAAATGTGTACTGGGTTGATTTTAGGGAATGTTACGTTGTCTTTTTGGGTGCAAAATAATGAAATTTCGAAGACATGTATTTCATTTCCTTAAAAGTACTTCGTGAATATAATTAATTTTCACCGTGTGCGAAACCTTCAAATGGATTAAGCTTCTGGTAGTTGAATTGCAGAAGGATGGTCTACAGATTCCTGTAAAAATTTCTTTGGGCAAATGATTGTGAGCGACGCGAGAGCTTTTCAAAGTACGTTAAAAATGCAAATATTTCATCATTCCCTCGTCAAATTTCAATTTACGGGTTAGACGTATATTTTAGCATGCGCCACATGACTTGACCTATAATAAGCTGAAGTAGACACAGAGCTGATAATTTCGAAATGTTCTAACCTCATTTGCTGTAAAAGGCAGGTCCAAAGCCGATTTGACGTGTTTCTAGTCGATCTCTCACCATTCATCGCACATAAAGCAGAAGTTTGCTTTTGTCTACACAAGGTTAACGTCCGATGTATATCGCCTACTGTCAACCTATTATTGGTCGAATACCATGAGTCTGTGACCATCTTTCTGCGCATATGAACATCACTGCATCTAAGTCAAAAACGGCTAAGTCATTTGTAGATAGTTGCTTGCTTTGCACTGCGCCAAAATATTACTTTTGATCGATTGCTGATCATTGCTGATAAGCGTGTCGACGCAGCACAATCTCACAGCTGTTATTTGCTCGGCACGCAATGCTGTCACGGCATATGCTGCGCATTTTGATCTATTTTGTATAGAGCACTCTCCGGATAAGTGAAACAATTTAATCATTGTTCATATAATAATATGTGGAAGTCTGTGTTTTCGATTTTTTTTAATAATATGTGTATATTTATTTAATCGTATTCTATAGTGTACGTGGCCTCGGTCCAAGTCACGTTTGTTGTACGTTCTGATGTTTCAGACAACAGCTGATAGAGCTAGTGCCTGTACTCACAAGAATTTTCAAAAAAATCGCCATAAACAAATTATAGATTAATGAAGCAAGAAATAGCTGAAGTAAAAATAGGAAATCACAACGTGTCTAATTCGTGAGAAAAAGAGACTAAATTTAATTAGTAATTACGTGAGTAAATGGCCTTGG
>NW_028301553.1:23350000-23437500 GCF_042242905.1 Orbicella faveolata
CCAAATTTCCAAAACCGATAGAATAAATGTCAAAAGAAGAACTGAATGTTTTTCTGAAGAGTTTTTGCACGTCTGCGAGGAAGAAAGGTGGCACGTCAGTTTACAAAAATTCATCAATGAACCATATGAGAGCCGCCAGTTGATCGTTTCCTTCGCTCGCCGCCGCTCCAAAATTAAACCGTTTTCCATTATCTACCCGCTTTTACTGAGGCAAATAAAGCATTAGAGCATTTGTAAAATACCTCAGAAAAACGGGCAACTCTCTGAACATTGCCGACGTAGTCCATAAGAAACGGTAAGAAACCAATTTCCAATGAGCAGATGAATAAACTGTTCGACAGCGGCGAGCTAGGACCGGCAGAGAACAATTCAAAAATCCCACACAGCTACAGAGGACGACCTAGTTATACTTCGGTCTCCTTTGTGGCCAACGAGGACAAGAGAATCAACGCCAGCTAACGCCAACACTTCTTTCCTTGCGAAAAACCCCTCAAGGAGTTGAGTACTTTGAGCTGAACCGAAGTCGGCTCGGTTCTTTACCAGCCACGAAAAACTGTCAAGGTGGCCTCGGAGATTCTGAAAGTGAATCCGACGTTAAGATATTTTCTGTCCCTGACTCTGAAACTAGCCAGCAATCAGCTCCACACATCCAGCTCGAAACGCAAAGGCAGTCACAGCAAGGGAACGTTGAAAGAGTACTTGTCGAGAATAATTTTGGCACGACGTCTGTGTCACATGGCCATCAAAGCTTTCGGCAGTATTTTTAATCACTGTAATGTGCAAGTGCACAACTATTACTCTTCTCGATGACTCAAACTTGAACTCTTTTTAAACTTTCTGACCAAGGTTGTATACTCTTCATTTAGTAGACGTGTCTTGAATTATGCATGATTGTAATTTTCGTTCAGCAGACTCGCTTACTTTGCTTTCAAATTCTCCATTCAACTAAGTTTACAAACGGCGCGCAAGTCATGTGATTACCCCTTGTTGTTGCTTTTTGCCACATTAACTTCCAGTCGTTTTGTAAAATTAAAATCCAATAAAATTTAGCCATAATTTCCAAGTACGCTGCAGAATTTAGTAAAACAATCATTCCATTCGCGCTTGTTGGATATGAGATTGGTTATAGCCAACTCGGCCCTACGGGCCTCGTTGGCTATTTACCATCTCATATCCAACGCGCGCTCATGGCATAATCGTTAAATATTCCCCAGTTTTCAAAACTGCACGTGTTGCGAAAAAGATTTGAAGGATACTAAACACAATAGCCTCCATTTGGGGCGAACATATGCTCGGATATTTGTCCTTGGACATTATCTGTTCCTCAGTAAACAAAAAAAAAGTGACCACGCTGGGAGGTTTGAAGGTATTTCCAATATCCAAAACAAAAAAGAAATTCTACTTCCAAACTGCAAAGGAAGGGAAGCAAAGAGAAAAAGTGCTAGACTCTCTTCCTTCCCCCCGTTCGATCTCATTTCCTTCAAAATATGCAAATTTCCACTTCGATACGATATTTACGGTTTTTGTAAGATCTCCTTAAAACGGTTAATTACAAATTTTTAAGATCGTCTTCACTAAAGATCCTAGTGGGGGATCCATCAGGCGATCGAGGCTCGTAGTTTTCCTCGAGCTACGCCCTCGGAACACTGTTCGCTTCTCGGAACAGATAATGTCCGCGGACAAGTATACGATCATATTTTCGCGCCAAATGGAGGCTTTTGTCTATAAGTAGAATTCTTAACTGACGCGCATGTTCATATGATGTTTAACATTTTTTGCAACTTGTACTGAAAAGTAAATTCTTTTTTTAAGATTAGCACAGTATGATATAATATACATTACATGCAATGCTCACCTGTTACAACGATTCGTATTCTGTCAATCCATTGGTTTGAATCCGTTGTAAGCTTGCATTGGTAAACCTCGTCTTCTGTTTCAGTGACTTTGTTTATTATCAAGGTGGCCTTTTCACTTCTACTGATATCAAAACGTGTTCTGTAATCATTCCTGTTAAAAATTACAGTATTACCACCAGATGTCGTGCCAATATCATTGAAGCTGCGATCATTCAATCTTATCGAAAATGTAGTTAATGTCAGTGAACCAGCTGACAGAATGTAACTCCACCTCAGAGGCACCTGAGTACTTCCATTTACGACTGGCTTATCAACTGTTCTGATGTCAGTTGGATCCGTCTGAGTCCATTGAGGAGGAGGTGCTGTCCAAGTTACTGAAGTCGCTAAAAAAATTAAATATTACTCAGAAATTTATTTTGTCGACTCCATTTTCTAAACTACATTTTAAAAGCTAAGCTCACAAATGACACGCTCGATTATTCTCCGCGAAAACCGTCAAAACATTAGTATGAGCATCCTTTACAAATTCTGCGGCCAATTTTTATGCGCTTCAAGTTTTCTGAACTATCGAACAATTTTCAAAAGACAACAAGATGATATTTCATTAAGGGTAAGCTCAGGCGGTGTTGGACATGGTTCACGTGACAGTATTTTACCAATCATATCACAATGGCTCCAAACCGCCTCCAGGAACACAGAGACATCAAAGAGTAAAGGGCAATGGTAAACTTTATTTAGCCAGGGTGGCCCATTCAGCGACGAGGCTGATATCCAGAGGGGCCCTGGACAAAAAATTATAATAATTTAAAATACAAAACATCGTGATAATTTAAAAATACAAAATAAAATTTAAAAAATACAAGATATAAATTTAAAAATACAAGTAATAGTAATTAAAAGTATAGAGTATAAACAAGCATGCAATAATTTATAAAAATCTAGTTCCCATATAATTTAAAAATTGTAGGCGTCAACTAAAACTTTGAAAGAAGAAAGTGACTCGGCGTTTGAATGCTACGGGGTAAGAGATTAAAAAAAGCTGAGCCCGAATATCTAAAGGTTCGTTTTGCAAGGGTAAGTTTGGGTTTAGGCAGGTGCAAATCTGTTATTCTGCGAGTATTGTAGTTATGCACGTTATAATTTCTTGTGAAATAGTCACTCAAATATTTGGGCACTAGATTATTTAGACATTTATATACTTATGTCTTTTTCGCTCTGTTTCTAGCTCAACCCACCCGAAAACATTAAAAGTGTCTTTGGAAGAGTCACGCCTTAAAATGATGCGGGCAGCGCGATTTTGTAACCGTTGTAAAATTTTGCTGGAGGTGGCTGATACAAACATAAGGTAAACCACGAAGCACTCTTGACGAACATGAAATCAAAAATTGAAAGTATTTGATATAGGATTTCTGGAATAAGCAGTTTGCTGCGAACGGTCGCCTAGGAGTTCATGCCTTTGGGTATCAGTGACTCCGTAAAAATCTCTTTTTCCAAATACCTCGCGCTCTTTTTAATATTGTATTTTCAATTTTTGTTTTGAAAATGTTACCTGACACAGTGAACTTTAATTTGGTTGAAAAAAAGAAAATTTAGCGAGGGTAGCCCCGCAAAGGTTTAAGGAGTAACCTTAAACAAAGAAACGGTTCGCATTACACTATAAGAGAGTTGCTAATAGCAAAACTCAATACTGAACAATATAGTACTTGTGAGTACAGCCATTGCGAAAAAAAAAAGTGTTATTCTTTTATAATTACTGTATAATTAAGCTAAGCAATAAATTAATGAAAAAAACATTAAAAGGATTAGCAAACGAAAAAGGGAACGCACGAATAATTACAAAACTAGCAAAACAGCCATATTTTGTGTTCTAACAACTTCGTAGAATACTTGCCATGCTCTCCATCAGACTTATTACTATAATTTACTCGCTAATCCTAGAAAAGGTTTTAAGAGGCCTCTGTAAAAACCGACTACTGATTTTACTTCGAAAATTCGATTTTTTTTTTTTTAAGCTGGGATTTCGAAGCCCTTACCTAGTCAACCACTAAAACGAGTTTTATTTGATTAAAAATTCTAATTGAATTTTTCTAGGATTGATTGAAGTTCCCTCCGCCCGACACAAGTTGCGCGCCTGCCGAAAGTGGAAAAATAGCACATATTGCCGGCGCTCTAAAAAAAATTAATATTCGCGCAAAAGTTCTAATTCTTTTTTCACTATAGATATATCATAGCAGTTTGTTTAGCCATGTTGCAATTATAATTCAATGTTGTTCCTTCAACGGTTAAAAGAAGATTTTCTATTCGTGAAATCGAGTTTTGAACCAAACACGAAAATAGCTGTACTTTGAAGGTACGTTTTAAAAATGTGTTTGAAACTGCTGAACTACATGAATGGAAAGTATAAATGGCCCTTAATTTAAAAAAATAATAAAATTTTGTCTGCCCACTAGGTTTTCAAAACTTACGACCGCTTTAAGTTTGGGAAATTTTGAAAATATTACAGTGGGTAACTAACATACTCGCCTTAGTAAAGTGTTCCGATAAATTCACGTAAATCTCTTACCTGGCTTCAAGATTAAAGTTTTGGTCCTTTGTAGCGATCCTTGAAACCTAGGTAGCATTAAAACTGCCAGCTTTTCCTTTCAGCTGTAGTTTTGTATACGAGGTACATTTATACGTTCCTCATTTGTGTCGAGCGTGACGGTTACATACTTCGATGTTCTTTGTATTACTCACCATTGACACCATTGTTTTCCTAGAAGCCGGTTTAATCATGTAGAGACCTCTTGGGAGGTTTCTAGAAACACTTTTTCGGACAACTCTCGGCACACAAACATGTATGAACAGTAAAGATGATCCGGGGATCCATGGAAGGATTGATAAATGCCACGGCCATTTTGTGTTTACAACAGGTGTTTTAGTTCCCAATCTGATGTGATACTCACGCTACAAAAAGGCAATTTATACTTTCTATTCATGTAGTTGACCAGTTTCAAATGGGTGCCACATTTTTAAAACCATCCTCGGAGACCCAGAGGCAGTTGAATCAAGTTTTGAACCAAACACGAAAATAGCTCTACTCTGAAGGCACGTTTTATAACATCCTCGGAGACACAGGGGGCAGTTAGTGGGGGCGGGGAAAAGTTTAAACGGGCGAGAAAAAAATTCGGGCGAAGAAATGTCAAGAACGAGAGGAAGAGCCCCTCGGGGCAAGGTTTTAACGGACCAGTTCCAAACGGTCAGAGTAGTTCTGGCTTCTGATTGGTGCCGGAAAACCTTTTTTCTGCCCAATCACAGAGCAGCAAGACTAGGAGTCGTTTCGTGTTCTCTTACACGAAAGATACATACAGGCCAATTGCTGGCCATATTTGTCTGGGTCGTTCTAATGATTCGGCGATCGTGGGTTTACTCGAGGAGAAAAGTTCCAGTCACAGCAGAAAATATAGAGAAGATCGTTCGGCATATCCCCAAGAAACTCGCCGGAGATACGCTGGACCTAGGTAGGTATCATAACATTAGCGTATTTAAAAGATTGCGAGTCTTTGTACACCCACTGATGTCGATAAGTTTTTCGGCGTTTCGGAATTTCGCTTTCTTGGACGAAATGGGATTTTTTTTTTTTCCCTATACAAAATTTCTTATATCACTTGCTGTGACTGAAACTTTTCCAACCCTGAGTAGCCTTTCATAGGCACGGGCCAGGTAGTTATGTCAAGCATCGAATCGGCGGCGTGCAGCACGACTTCCTGTGCGCTCCAAAATGAAAACTCTTGTTTTTAGTCGGTCAGTGCCACATGGCTGAGAATTGTATTTCGTCAGATAAAATTTTCGATGCACTTCGTTCAAGTGTATATATTTTCCCGGCATAAACGAGTTGAAACCCGAGCAAGTACTTGGAATCAAAAACATCGTTCGTGGAAAAGATGTCTTCGCTGCGCTGCCAACTGGATTCGGAAAAAGTATAACATTTCAGTTTTTGCCTTCTGTGAAAAAGAATTGGGACAGAAGTTTGGTCTCACCTTTAGTTATTGTTGTTTGCCCTTTAAATTCTATCATTAAAGACCAAGTGAAGTATTTCAGGTCACTTGGTTTGAAAGCTGCCTTTGTTGGGGAGAGTGCTGAAATTGACAAGAGAATAATCGAAGGAACCGCGGAGATTGACCTTCTCTGTGGAAGCCCCGAGTCGTTTGTTGGGGAGGATAAGTTCCGAGGAATGTTCTCTAATGATTTCTTTAGAAAGAATGCAGTTGCAGTGGTGTGTGATGAGGTGCAAACTGTTGTACATTGGTAAGTTTTTTTCCTTTATTGCTCCTAGCTCTATTCAAATCCATCAGAATCCATTGAGTTGAATAAGAGTACATATTTGTAAGACGAACCTAAAGTTTTTAATTTTAAACATTGTATGATAAACATGTTTAGTATAATTTCAGAGCTGAACACTAAAAATTAACCATAAAAGAAAAAAAGGATTTGTTTTTCTTGGATCAGAAACTCAAAATATGATCAATTATAAGCATGTAATTGTTCAGCGTGTGGTTTTGCTACTCTTTCCAGTTAAATTTTAACAAACTATACCCACTATAAGTGTAACTTAAAGATTGTTAAAATTACACACGCAGTGCATCAGGGGCATTCCAAGGGGCAATTGTACAAGGAATATATCAGAAGGAAAGTCCACAACGTGCCTGAGGTTAACTTGCACCAAAATTTTGCCTTTGCACGTACTCCCTCTTTCTTTCCCAGAGTAATAACCTGACTTGAGCCTTGTACCTGGTCAGCTGTAAACTTTTAAAAAAACGTAACCTCAATGAGTTCTAAACCTGAGCACGTGATATGGTCACATGATACTGGTCAGTGGATACCTTGTGTTCACAGCTGTCAATAAACCATAACACGGATAAGCAATGTCAAAAATGCACCTATATTAATGGTGCTATCTATATTTTCAAGGTATTGGGCTTGGCACAGGCTGGGACAGTCATGTGACAACAAAAACTTTTAAATCGATGGGTTACATAATTTTCGAAGGCATGGGGCTCCACTCGCACACAGGAGCTCCCCTATAATGAGATTCATTCCCTACTACTCAGGAACTGTTACTGGATTACCCTTAACTATTTTTTTTTTTTAATTAAATAATGCCAAAAATTAAATTATAAGGAAGGAAGCAATATCAGGAAGCTATAAGTATTTTACATTCACTGTACAACTTGGGTAACCTACTGAAACTTGTGTTTGTGGGAGACATTTTTCATCTTATGTAAACCGGAAATGTCAACTCTGAAAAGCAGAAATGAGCTTGCATCGTGTTGCAGACATGCTAGAAAATTCTTGTTAAAAAATTTTATCATCTAATTAGCGATTAAGATCCCGCGTGACGCGCCACGTGACACGCAACACATCTAGTATGTAATTGTATTGTTCTGTATTTTCAAATATCTTTGTATGTAACCGTTTTTTCTGGCAGTCGCCTGATGATTGCCTCGCGTGAGGCATGAAACTCGGAGTAGCGATTAAATGACCATATAACCTAGCTCTTGAGTTTTTACTGTTATTCCCGATCTAGTTCAGCTATTGAGCACTTTGTAGTAGATGAGAATTTCAATCCAGTTTTTGGTTATATATATATATATATATATATATATATATATATATATATATATATATATATATATATATATATATATAGGCAATTGTGGAAAACGAGGACGGACAACTTCGAGCGAAAACAATATATATATACAGTAAAAAATCTAAGAAATCTAAAAAAAGTTTAAGAATTTAATAAAAATAAACGTTTCGGTCAAAGACCTTCATCAGTTGCAGTGCAAGTGAATAATAAATTACAATAACCTTAAATAAGTTTACAGTATAAAAAATGACATCATATTACAAAGATGATTACATAACAGGGCGTGGTAACACATGAAAACGAAAAAATTAACCAATGATAAACAATCGGTGATTACTAAGCGAGATACTATGACAATGCGGTACAAAACTCAAAAGACACAAACCAAATAAGAATAAATAATCGAATATAATACAAATAAGATTAATATCAAAAAAGTAACGCGATTCGTCGAGTCAGCCGAAAGTGTGAAGGGACCCGCGTGTAAAATATTCAATGTTCAAAAAAGGCGGTCCCAAAATCCCCAAACAAAGCCCTTGAAACTATGCCGCGGCAAGGCACAACAGGCGCCCTAAACAGGGCCCTTAAACAACAATAATGTAATAAATTCCCCGATGGGGGCCCCTGAGAAAACCTAGCGCTAACAAAGCTAACAAGATCCAAGGTCAGGGCCTTTGAACACCTGAACTAAGATAACCGCCAAATTTGCAAGTTATTTTTGCGCTAATTGTAGTTTATTCTTTTTTTCGAGTGGAATTCCTGACGTTTGTTCAAGCCAAAAGGTGCCAGAGAGAACAACTGTGCACTCCAATATGCCTCTTTAGTGATTAAAAGCTTTTCGATGTTACTTGTATTGTTTGCATTTATCTGCACTTGATCAATACACTGGAAAGAAAAGTCGTTTAAGTCGTGCGGTGTTCTGTTGAAATGCACCGCTACCTCACAAGTCTTTTTCTTGGTCAGCATAGCAGACTTGTGGTTGCGAAATCTAACTCTAAAATCTGTTGTTGTAGAGCCCATGTATTGTAAGTTACATTTCTTACACGAAGCCAAATAAATGATATTTTTTGAATCACAGGAAAGTTTCAATCGTATCTTATAGCTCTTGCCTGTTTGAAAACTTTGGAAAGAATTTGGGGATTTTGGGACCGCCTTTTTTGAACATTGAATATTTTACACGCGGGTCCCTTCACACTTTCGGCTGACTCGACGAATCGCGTTACTTTTTTGATATTAATCTTATTTGTATTATATTCGATTATTTATTCTTATTTGGTTTGTGTCTTTTGAGTTTTGTACCGCATTGTCATAGTATCTCGCTTAGTAATCACCGATTGTTTATCATTGGTTAATTTTTTCGTTTTCATGTGTTACCACGCCCTGTTATGTAATCATCTTTGTAATATGATGTCATTTTTCATACTGTAAACTTATTTAAGGTTATTGTAATTTATTATTCACTTGCACTGCAACTGATGAAGGTCTTTGACCGAAACGTTTATTTTTATTAAATTTTTAAACTTTTTTTAGATTTCTTAGATCTTTTACTGTATATATATTTTTTTTTCGCTCGAAGTTGTCCGTCCTCGTTTTCCACAATTGCCTACAAATTTCATTACTCGAGGTTTGGACTACGAATCCTTTTGGATCCTTCTGGCGCGTGGCATCCCTGTTGGCTCGAAGCATCTTAACTTTATATATATATATATATATATATATATATATATATATATTTACTGATATATAATAGGGTGAAGAAGTTCTTGCCCCGCCCAGTTCTCTAAAACACAATTCCATTTACATACAGATAAAAAGTTTAAGGCGAAGAAGTTGTGGTCCTGCCCAGTATATCCTGTAATAAAAATATCATCTTCAGACATATAAAAAATTTAAGGCAAAGAAGTTCTCGCCCTGCCCAGTTTTCTGTAACAAAAATATCATTTACATCCATATAAAAATTTAGGGCAAAGAAGTTCTTACCCTGCCTGAGTTCTCTGTAAAAAAAAGTAGCATTTGCATCACATAAAAAATTTAGAGGGAAGAAGTTCTCGCCCTTCCCAGTTCTTTGTGGTAAAAATATCATTTACATATAAAAAAAATTAGGAGGAAGAGGTTCTCGCCCTGTCCAGTTCTCTGTAATAAAAACACTTGACTAATTCTAGGGCATTATTCTCCCATAAAATAGGACGAGAAAAACATTTCAATTGAACGTTGTTTGTCGTCGATAAACAAGGAGAATGTAGAATTCTTTTAATAAGCATTGGTTCACCTACTTTGTGCAGTTGGTAATGATGAATGCATGGCCAGATAAGTACTCCAATTAACAGATGAATATGGCTTTTTTGTTTTGATTTTGTTTTTTAGGCCAGATAATCGACTACTTATTAACCTCGAACGTACGGTCTTTACGGGAATTCTCAAACCTCAGCCTGGCCATATAGACCTTGCTGTCGCTCGATCAATACTGCATTGTGTCGGTTTAATATTTTCCCGTAAAGACATCATTCTCAGTTAAATAAGTAGTTAATGAAACCATCAGAGCAAAGAAGAGGAGGGAGAGAGAGAGTAGAGAGAGGAGAGCGCTGTCACCAAGTAAATTTTTTATAGTATGTAAATGATATTTTTATTACAGAGAAATGGACAGGGTGACGATTTCTTCACCCTAAAGTTTTTATAAGGTCAGCATATATTAAATGATATTTTAATTTACATTGTTCATTACTGAATATAGCCCTTTGTACAAAATACCTCATTGTACATATACCAAAGCCAGACATGTAAACCCCAAACACCTCTCAAAACGAAAATAGGGGCCATGTGCCCTCGACCAAATCAAATAGAAAATCAGACAGGGTTTACATGCATAGTCTCGACATTTCAACCAAGCATTTCACCAAACCGAATTAACTGGACAAGAGGAAATCTAAATAAACACAATATGCATATATCACTACATCTGAGTATCAAACAGCAAATCTCGTTTTCATGAAGCCTGGATGACCGAAATTATCAACGAAAGGATACAAATTCAAAGTAAAGCCAAGAAATGCATTTACAAGCCTGAAAATGACACTCCAGAAGCTCAAAAACTTTCAGTGCTAAGTTTAACATTTATTCATGCTTAAGCATAGATTTGAATATTATTTTTCTCGACGGCTTTGAAGTCATTTTATCGGCGGTGGCTTTACCAGTCTTTAACCCCCAAGCATTTCACCAAACCGAATAAATTGAACTAACAAAACGAGGAAATTCCACACTTTGTAAACACAATTTGCAGATCACCACGAACAAGCAAATTTTGTTGGCTTCGGCTTAAAATGGTTTATTGACCTCTCTTGGTTTCCAACAATAGTGAGAGGAGGAAATTTAAGCAGTCTATGAAGCAAGCGCCTGTGAAAAAAAGATTCAAAACTCGCCTTGCAGTGTTTACAAGCAAGCTTACAGTTTGATTATTTTTGGACGTGAGGTTGTAGTCCGTGAGGTTAGCGAAAACTATTTGTTTACAGTATGCAACTTACAACAACTTCCACAAAGCGACTCAAGTGTTATTATTTAGCGATGAGCGATATTAAAACGATGTAATTTTAAAAAAAAATGTCTCGCAGCATGGCCTCAAGTCAGGAAGACTTTGAAAAAAAAACCTATTGAAGATAACGCAACTTGATAATTTGTACAGAAAACACTTGAAAACACCTCAAAAATAGATCAGTCGCTTACCGCAGTTCGGCTACTGACTAAGTCTTCCAGGTAGAAACTTGCAGCAAAGTAGTGAAGACTGAACTGAAGTAATCTTTTCGATAGATCAACGAATCAACCATCTTTTCTGCTGTATTTAGCGTTCTGTAATTTCTCTAAACACAGTAAACATCATGTGACTTTCCTTGCACGGTTGCACATCTCGACGTGCGAATTAACTTGGGAAGTTATTTGTCGGCCATTTCGCCTGCTTTCTCAAGCTCTTCGCTAGCTCTGCTCAGTATTGTTTCATCTCCTTTTTCTCAGCCCTGACTCGCTCTAATTTACGGCATTGTTCGGTACTGTTTCGCTTCCTTTCTCTAGACCTCGCAGCGCCTGCTCTCTTTCGCGATCTTTTCCTGTTACTAGTAATTCTTGCTCCCGATTATTTTCTTTCACGTTCTGCCTCAGTTAAACCCTCCCTTGAAACGTTACATTATCAACTCCGCTATCGTTTCTTGACATAACAATATAGCAATGAGTTTTCATCCCGCCAAGAAAAGATGGCATTCTTGAGCTCCCCCGTTCGGGTTACCTTGAGACTCCCCTCCCCCTCCCCCAGAGTCTGTACGGACGGACGGACATCGTTCGTACGGTGACATCATAACGAAATTTACTCGGCTTGATGGGTTACCAAAACGTCTAAGGAATGGATGCTCCACTGGCGCGCCTTCGGCGCGCAGCAGCTCCGCTATCACTACAAACACAGTAATAATTATTATAATAATATAATGTAGTTGTATAGCAATGTAACTATACAACTAATAACCTGGGTGCCTCCTCTTAGGCTATTCACATTACGGCACAATTTCACTAGTTGCAGTTGGTTTCTACAATGAATTTGATATTTAGGAGAAGAACGGCTTTCCATGACTTGATTTTTTTTCTGGAAATGCTGTGCAGCCTCTTTGATCTTTCTATTGGTGCTTTTCCTGCTCATGCACATGCCTAGCTTCTGAAGTCTGGTAAATCCCTATATGATTTTACAATAAGTACACTGCTATGTCGAAATTATATATATCGTGCTTGTATTATAATCTATATATTCATGTAACAGGTATGTCACAATAAAGATTACTATCAATTACCACTGTTGCATTGTTAACTCACGCTGCGATGCACAATGATCCGATGATCATGGAATGATTTTTCAGTCAGTGACACAGGCGTGTTTGGAATTCTCTTTTTCTTAATTCTTCCAATATGAGTTAAACCTATGGCCACCCTATAATTACAATTCCTCTACCATTAACCTATAATAGACTAGTGGAAGCTGTTGCTCCATTAACCTACTGGTACACTTTAGATAGCTGTAACAAATATCCTGTGCAGTGCTAAGATTATGGATACGATGTTTTTGACAACTGTAGTAATGTAACACGTAAAAGATCTTCAGACAAACCTTTTTTCCTGTTCAGCCAAGAAAAAGAGAAAGGCCAACAACGTATTGAACAGTAGGCATTTGTGCGTTTCTTGACTTTAACAGCATGGCACCAGCTGCACCAATGATAGGCCTGAGAAACTGCAAATTGCGGTGGCATTGCATTTGCCTTGAGGACCTTACATAGGGTAGGTGCCTCCCTCACCCACTCTTTCATCAGCTTCAACCATTTAAATTTCTTAAGATCTTCCAGGGAAGTGCATTTTAATACTGACTTCTTTTTTCTCACAATTTTCCTGCACTCGTTTTCCAACTCCAAGCAAGAGCGGGTAATCAGTGCTCGACGCAAACCTTTTGATTTAAATGTTGCCAAGCCTGCACCTGAAGAAGTCTTTGACTTGTAAAGAGCAATGCCCAGGCAATGGAAATTTGGTGGTAATACCATTGAGATGGTTTTACTGGGGCAATGAACCATAATCTAATTTTGAAAGATCAGGTATATATAATAGTAACTTAAAGGAGCATACAACAAAGAAAATAAAGGAATACTATTTCATTACGACTGTATAGTAAGCAGAGCTCTAGAGTGTAGTATTAGAGTCAAAAATGCATTTATTTGACGTAATGTTACTCTTTCTAAATGAGCACAAAGATTAATGGACAAATATAATAATAATTATTAGAGTTAGGCCTAAAGTTTATGTGACTAGTGGTGGCTACTTTCTGAGCTTCATTGGTACAGTTAACCACCAAGAGCTAGTTCCCAACACAAACAAGGGTGTAAGATAATAATAATAATAATAATAATAATAATAATGATAATAATGATAATAATAATAATTATAATAATAATAACAAGAACTTTATTAAAATCTCCTCAGAAAACCTATGTGGAATTCTACATGCATTCCACTAATAATAATAATAATTATTATTATTATTATTATTATTATTATATTATACAAAAGTGTCTATAAATGTGTACTAAACCAGTGAGATAAAATCTTGAAAAACTTAAAGAACTGATTTAACATGTTAAAAACTTTAAAAGGAACCTTTTGATTCAAACGTAGAAGTGGACAACTGATACTATCCTACTTTACGCACCCAGTGAAGTTGGATATGGTCCTGTTAATGTTTACAACTACAAAGCACCAAGATGTGGCCAATTGGCCACTATTAAAAAAAGCATTTTTAGTTTTATAGAGAATTTGATGACACACATTGTAAATGTAAGTATGGGTGGACATCTAAATAATAACAGGTTCCCCAAGAGTCTAAGGATAGTTTCTGCATGTACATGTATCTTGCTAAATTGTAAACTCAGCAACTGTGCATACCTTGACACATGTTCCCTTTGAAGAAACTGGAAAGCAGCGACAACCGGAATTTCTTGTTTGGGTGCCAATCTCATTCCAAATGTTTACCTCTTTGCTTGACATCACCAAAACTGGTGGCTTTGGTCTAATTGGTACATTTTCAAAAGGAATGCGATAGCCTTTCTTCTTGTTTATTTGGGAAGCTGTCTCCTCATCGACTTGACTAGATGATAAAGGGGAAAGGGGATGTCTCCTCTTCGAAAGATGATAGAAGGAAAGACAACTGAAGATTTCTTCCACATTGTTTCAACTCTGTAGTGGCAAGTGTCACACACTGTACGAGGAAGGCCATCGTCTGCTCGAACGTTTCGATTATACACTTCTTCAAACTTTGTCAGAAACTCGCCATCAAGATTTCTCTTTCTCTTCTTGTTTACAAAAACGAAAGCGCAAACTCGACAATGGTCATAAACATTATTTTCTCCATTACTATTACTGTTACTTAAAGAGTGCAATGTGTGATAAAGCGTTGCGAGAGTTTTCATTTTGAAGCGCAGAGAAAGTCGTGCTGCACGCGTACGCGAAGCTGCCGATTCAATGCTTGACATACCTGCCTGGCCCGAGCGGCGAAAGACTACTCAGGACTGGAAAAGTTTCAGTCACAGCAAGTTATGTAAGAAATTTTGGTATAGGGAAAAAAGAAATCCCATTTCATCCAAGAAAGCGAAATTCCGAAACGCCGAAAAATTTATCGACATCAGTGGGTGTACAAAAACTAGCAATCTTTTAAATGCGCTGATGTAACGATACCTGCGAAAGGTCCAGCGCATCTCCGGCGAGTTTCTTGTGGTTATGCCGAACGATCTTTCCTATATTTTCTGCTGTGACTGGAACTTTTCTCCTCGAGTAAACCCTCGATCGCCGAACAATTAGAGCGACCCAGACAAATATGGCTGGCAACTGACCTGCATGGATTTTCGGTGTAAGAAAATACGAAACGATTCCTAGTCTTGCTGCTCTGTAATTGCAGGGAAAAACAAAGGTTTTCTGGCACCAATAAGAAGCCAGAACTACTCTGACCGTTTGGAGCTGGTCCGTTAAAACCTTGTCCCCAGGGGCTCTTCCTCTCGTTCTTGACTTTTCTTCGCCCGAAGTTTTTTCTCGCCCGTTGAGGCTTTTACCCGCCTCCACTAACTACCCCTGTGTCTCCGAGGATGTTAGAAAACATGCCTTCAAAGTAGAGCTATTTCCGTGTTTGGTTCAGAACTCGATTTAACGGATAGAAAATCTTCTTTTAACCGTTGAAGGAACAACACTGAATTATAATTGCAACATGGCTAAACAAACTGCTATGAAATATCAATAGTTGAAAAAGAGAATTAGGACTTTTGCGCGAATATTGATTTTTTTAGAGCGCCGGCAATATGTGCTATTTTTCCAGTTTCGGCAGGCACGCAACTTGTGTCGGGCGGAGGGAACTTCAATCAATCCTAGAAAAATTCAATTAGAATTTTTAATCAAATAAAACTCATTTTAGTGATTGACTAGGTAAGGGCTTCGAAATCCCAGCTTAAAAGAAAAACTAATCGAATTTTCGAAGTAAAATCAGTGGTCGGTTTTTACAGAGACAGCCTCTTAAGTGCTGTAAGAACAACTGAAAGAACAAATTTCCGAAACAGGATGTTCAGAGAAATGAAACGACAATATTATATTTTATTAAGCACAGCGTGACATTATACATGTATCGTGACAAGAAATGTTACATTCCCGAAGAACTCAAACTTTAATAGCCAACTGTTCATGCGTAACTCTTCGGCACGAACGCCTTCTTAGCGCGGTAACGAAGATACATTTACAGTCAAACAAGAAACAAAATAACACAGGGTCTTCTTTTATCAACATCCTGTGGTGCTACTTGAATTGATCTACCAACCGAAAGCGGAAAATATGGATAAAAGTAATATATGCACAATACTGCAAGACACGCTTCTGCCCTGATGCTTTGACGATGCTTTAACGATAAAATTGTGGCCGTCTTCATCTTAATTCAAAGTCTAAGATTGTTGAATGCTGCGCCGGAGCTACGAAAACATAATATGGCAATATGTACTTGATTGCGAGTTAACTAAGACAGGTTATAATTCAACTACCGCCAGCATATTTAATATTCCTTAGGTTTTCAGACGGAATCCGCCAAGTTCGAGTAACAAGTGGACAAAAACCTTAGTACCAAGATTATTTACATCGTATTGCAAACTTCTGTACAACTGTTTTAAATATCTTCCCCAAAAAATTAATTTCTAGCAACACCAAACATCGAAAACAATTGTTGAACTTCGTATGAAAACTGTAAAAGTACTAGTAAAATGTAACGGATGATGAAATTTTACCTGCGTTTCCACAATTTCTTTGAACTTTGAAATTTATTTTCTCTCGTTCCCATGGAAAATTGTTTTCAGTGTTATTTCAGGCAACTATTTACATCTTTAGCTTTAAGAAAATGTAAAAAGGACTGTAAAATACTTAAAATTATTCTGGTACCAGATTATGTTCCACTAAAAACTGAAATTGCTCGATTTCCTATCGGATTTCGCCTTAAACTTTAAAAGAATCTGTCTCCAGGAAATCTATAGCCTGGTCGAGTCTTAAGATTACAATCCAAACTCAACAGGGGTAGTGACACCATTCTTACCTGTAAGAGGAAGAAAAATAATAGCAATTGCCAAGAACCAGACATTATTTGTAGTAACTTCCGCCATAATTCATTCGTCCGATAATTTATTTACAAACTGTTAGTCAGTTTCGATCAATTGTTATAACAATAAACCAGAGAATTATGGGTATCAAGAATATGTTCCCACCCCCTGCTAGGTGAGTTGTCCATCCTGTTGATTAAATAGATACTTCAAACTATGAAACTGCCCTCTAGGAATGGTTTACTTTCGTGTTTAAAAGCAAAGCGAAGTCTTATTGTTTGGAAACACAATTCGGCTTGCTGATTTTCAGTAAATATGGTGGTGCTTTGAAAGTGGAGAATTAGCGGGATGAAATATCAAAAATTTGAAGTAACCAACCTTAGAAGCAATTTAATGTATTTAACTGAATTTCCTCATCCAGGTTTCTTTAATTGTAACAACCAAGGTTGTGGTCTGAAAAAATTACAAGAAGCCCAGAGGTTCCTAACCATGAAATCCAGGGCGCCCAACACTTAGGCTTTTGTGTAAAAAGTAAGTTTCTCCAGTCGCCCAAAGGCAAACGTTTGTCGCTTGTGGCACCCGAGCGCCTGCACAGGACAGCCCTGACAACTTATTTCAGTCTTAACAGCTTAGAATTTTCATTATTAAAAAGAAAATGTCTTCTTGAAAGCTACATCTATTGTTACGCTGGCTTCTCGTTCTTGGTTTTGTTGAATTCGCTATTAGTATAGTAACTCAAAACAACCACACATAAAAGAAGTGACAGTGTCATGTTTAATCCAAATCCACAATTAGCAAATCAAAAGCCGTGTCTACTCTCCTGATATTTTGTAGTAGCAAAGTCACTGGTTTGATCGATGTTGCTGGATTTCTGGCCAAACTCGGGTGCGGTAAATATACCTAATCGTACCTTTTTTGGTATTCTACGGTGCCATATCAGGCTCGTTTGGTCTCGTCAAGGGTATTTTGGCTCCACTACGTCGACGTCCACAGTCGCCACAGCAAAGAAACAATCCTCCAAGAAAAGAGGCAATTTCCAACTTTTACAAACACGATCCACGTGAGTTTGAGTTCCGATTTTGCATTTTAGAACAGTCTCTTTGTCTCAAGTTGTAAATGAAAGCGTGAGAAAGAAGTGAGAAAATATCGTACCTATTTTGAGGATATTACACGGTTGGGAGAAGATACGAATTTTACGTTCGAGTGGCAAGACAAGAGATGTTGTTCTTGCTACAAGAACATAAAATTCATATCTTAGAGCTAACGTGTAATTTTCTTTTTATTATATAGACATACTAATGACGATTTTCTGCAGATTTCCGACCAGTTTCCGAAGATTTACGAAGATTCTTCAAAACTTGTCCGAAGGTCACACACACGGTGCCGAACATTTTCCGAAATTTTCCGAAGATTGCCGAAGATTACCGAAGATCGCCGAAGACTTTCGAGGAAGACCCAAAGATGTTTTGATGTTACACCAACGAATTTAAGTACAATTTAAGAGACAAAGTTGATATTAGTGAAATCATCGATATCTTCACTAGTGAGGATATGGAAAATACGCCACTCGAGTCCCGGATGTGGTTTCGTATGAATTTAACGAGTGGTGTATTTTCTAGTAAAATGCTCGTGTCTATACAATAATTTATTTGTTTGTGGTCATTCATCCGACTCGTGTAAACATTTTTTTAAATTTTCTTAATATACAGATTATGACCTGCCTGAACCTCCGGCAAATTTTGAGTCAGCGGTCGGCAGAGATTCAAGATCTAATTCCGACGGCGCCAAACTGAGTCCGTCAGCGTCTACAGCCCGGAAAAATCTATTTAGGTTGCAAGCTGAAGTTTAGGGTTATCAAGAACTCTTTCTTACTCAAAGTCTAATAGTAATAATAATAATAATAATAATATAATAATAATAAAATATTTATATAGCGCCAATATCCTAAAAGTTCAAAAGCGCTTTACAGTTAGAAATATTAAAAACACTTAAGACAAATAAAGTAAAAATAAAAAAAAAATGTCGCTAAAAAGTTATAAAAATGCTTTCTTAAAAAGGAACGTTTTTAGTTTATGTTTAAAAAGGGACACTGAGGAGCTGTTCTTGATGTCAGACGGAAGAGTGTTCCAAAGTGTAGGAGCTGCTACAGAGAAAGATCTTGCGCCATATGTTTTCAAATTGAAGTGCGGAATGGAAAGAAGTTCTTTAGAAGATGAACGTAGCTGACGAGACGGAGTGTAAGGAGTGAGAAGATCACGAACGTATGAAGGTGCCAGATCGTTTAGGGCCTTGTACGTGATGAGTAGAATTTTAAAGATGATACGATAGTTAACAGGAAGCCAGTGGAGATTAAACAAAATAGGTGTGATGTGTTCGTGTTTTCTAGAGAGGGTGATGAGACGAGCAGCGGCATTCTGGACGTGCTGTAACTTTTTTAAAAGACAGTTTGGTAAGCCATAGAGTAGAGAATTACAGTTATCCCATTTTGAAGAAACAAACGCATGAACAAGTATTTCAGTGGTGGTCGATGACAGGTACTTCCTTATATTGCTGATATTACGAAGATGATAAAAAGATGATTTGCAAATACTTGCAATATGTTCATTAAAACGAAAATGATGGTCAAAAATGACACCGATGTTTCTTGCTTTCTGTGACGAGCAGATGGTTTCATCGACGACAGAGATTTCTTGAAGGGTTGGTCTCGGTAGATGTTTTGCGGAGATCACTAGAAGTTCAGTCTTATCCTTGTTAAGTTTAAGACGATTAATCAACATCCAGTGATCAATCTCACGTACACAGCGCTCGATGTTGGACACAGCTAAATCCTTATCACTGGGTATAGTTGGCTGAAAGGACAGATAAAGTTGTGAATCGTCAGCATAAAAATGATAACTCAAGTTGAATTTTTTTACAATGTCTGAAAGGGGTGAAGTGTAAAGAACGTACAAAATGGGTCCCAACACTGATCCTTGTGGAACACCACATTGAAGAGCATGATCTGAGGAAGCTGCACCATCAACAGAGACATACTGCATGCGATTGGACAGATAAGATTTAAACCATAGTAACGGCTTGCCAGTAACTCCAAAGCGCTGTTGTAGACGGAAGAGGAGAATATCATGGTCAACAGTATCGAAAGCAGCAGAGAGGTCCAAAAGTAATAAAATTACCGTTCTACGTTTATCAATTGCTGTGAGGATGTCATTATGCACGCGAATGAGAGCCGTTTCTGTGCTATGATACTGTTTGTAGGCAGACTGTAATGGCTCATTCAGGTTGTTGTTGTTAACATAGGAGATCAGTTGGTTAGCAACCAACTTCTCAATTGCTTTGCTGAGAAAAGTAAGATTCGAAACAGGGCGATAATTTGAAAACTGCGTGTGATCCAGAGAAGGCTTCTTAAGAAGAGGACGTAGCTTAGCAACTTTTAATTGAGAGGGTATTTGGCCAGATTGCAACGAAGTATTTATAATCTTGGTGATAAATGGAAGCAGTGTGCTCAAAGCATTTCTTGTGACATAGCCAGGAAGAGGATCAAGATCACATGACTTGGAAGATAATTTCACAACACATTTGCGGACTTCGTCAACATCTACCAAACTGAACTCATCAAACGTATAAGGACAGACCCGGTTAACTTCAGGAACTTGATGGATGATGAGAGCTGCATTGTCTAAGTCGACCCGTATTTTGGTGATCTTATCAGAAAAGAACTCGACGAACTTATTTGCGAGATCCGAAGGCGAGCTGCAGGGCGGATATGGTATATCACACTTTCTATGTAATAGACTGTCAATTGTTTTGAAAAGAAGTTTATAGTCCGTCTGATTATCACTGATCAGCTTAGTGTAGTAAGTTCTCTTGGAAGAACAAATTAAAAAGTTGACTACACGGCATTGATCAATAAACAACTGGCGGTCGACTGGAAGTTTGGTCCTTCGCCAACGCCGCTCCAGTCTCCTGCGATCTTTCTTCAAATTGTTTATTTCTTCAGAATACCAAGGTGCAGCCGGACGCAGAGTTATTGTTTTGGTTTTTACAGGAGCGTGGATATCAAGTATGGAACTAAGAACGCCATTATACTCACTGATTAAGTCATCAAGGCACGGAAGCGGTGTGGAAAAGAGACTCGAAAGACTAGAATTCGTGACATCAGAACCAAAACTATCAAAGTCAATTGAACGAAGTTTTCTAAATGTGATAAGCTTCTTTTCCAACACTGGTTTTTTAAGCATCAGATGAAAATGAACGGCAGCGTGATCAGATATAACAAAAGGAGAATCAGTTGACAAATTAGAAACAATGTCATCATCTGATCTAGTGATAACAAGATCCAAAGTGTGACCGTCTTTATGTGTAGATCCAATTGTGTGCTGATTAAGATTGAAAACATCCAACAACTGAAGGAATGCGGCTACGTGTTGAGAATCGCAAGTATCAACGTGAAAGTTGAAATCACCGACTATTAATAAGCTGCCAGGAATAGTAACGTATTGTTCCAAGAACGTGAAGAATTCATCCAGGAACATAGCAGGTGTAAAACCATTAGTATTCGAAGGCGGTGGACGATAAACAATGACAATTAATTATTAATTATTATTATTATTATTATTATTATTATTATAGTAATTTGACCGAATGGAGTGCAATTTAGGGAGTAACCGCGTGAGTAATTTCTAAAATCGGACGAGCGCGAAACGCGTGAACAATTGGAAACTACGGGCGCGATTACTCCCTGAATTGTACGACACGGGGTCCAATGACTAATTAATCGTATCCATAACAAATTTCGGAATTAAAAATGTCTTTTGAGAACTTCTTTTGGGCGTAGACGTCTTTAGCGCTTTTCATAAGTTTTGAAAACTGCAGGAAATATTGCGAAGAAATCAATTAAAGCGCGCGTAATTGACGTGCGAATCACGTGGGTATCCAATTACAAAAAGTTCAAATTGGATACCTGTAATTGGACACCCACGCGATTGCGCACCGATTACGCGTCAAATAGGCGCGCGGAGAGCCAACCACGATCGAGAATTTTTTTATAGACACGATTAATAATGGTAATTGAACTGAGTGGAGTGCAATTTGGTCTGAAATCACAAGTATGATTTCAGACCAAAATTGCACGACACGAAGTTCAATTGCCACTTCATTAGATCCATTTTGAAATCGCACAATTTTATCGCACAATTTTATCGCCGGTTTGTTGAAAAAAGCAGAACCGGAAACGCCTTTAAGTCTCATTTAGTATGCAAAACGATGTCATGTGACGAAAACTCATTCGAGCATAACAAAGGAACAAGCAGTTCCGAAGTCAGAACGAAAACAGTCTACTTCATGCGTAAAGGTTTAATTATCGTCGCCTGAATCAATGATGGAAGGCCCTCCTTTCTTCCGGCTGTGGTTAAGGCTGAGACTTCTAGTTGTCTTTGGTGAACGAATTTGAAGACGAGCAGATCTTGAAGAGAAGTAGGTCTTTTGTTCCTTTTGAAACGCTCCTATGCATCTAGAATGCTTTAATTCAACCTCACTTCGATTACTGTAGCGTCGTATGGGGTAATTGCAATAAATCTCTTTCCATTAAACTGCAAAAGCTACAGATTCGCGCTGCGGGTATTTTGACCTGTTCTTCATATGATTCCAATGCGGATGATCTCTTTTGTTAGACTTGGCTGACAAAAACTTGATCTTCAGCGAGAATTAAAAACAGCCACTATGGTCTTTAAATCTCTTAATGATCTCGCCCCTGATGATCTGAAATCAATGTTTACTGATCGGAGTGCAATATCTACCTATTCTCTTAGGAATTGTAAGGGCAAACTAGCTGTTCCAATGATTTATATTAATGATTTCACTAATCGTTCATCTATTTTTGATTTCCATTTATTTGCTGATGATTCCAATCTATTTTATACCCATGGTGATTTACAGCATCTTGAGCAAAATGTTAATCGAGAACCCAGTGAAATTAGCCTATGGCTTCGTGCCAATAAACTATCTCTCAATGTTACTAAAACACATTTTGTAGTATTTCATCCTATTCAAAAAGAGATAAACAATTCCTTGAACATTGAAATAGATGGTAAGCCAATTAATCAACAAAAGAGTGTTAAGTACCTTGGCATTCTCATAAACTGTCATCTCAATTGGAAAGAACAAATTCAACAAATTTCAAAAAAAAAATATCTAGGGGTATTGGTGTCCTATCTAAGATTAGACATTTTGTTAATACGGAAACACTAGTTCAATTATACCATGCCAGTATTCTTCCTTTTCTCTCCTACGGCTGTATAGTTTTGGGCAACACTTATGACCATAATATTAAACCACTTCAAATAGTACAAAGGAAAGCAATCCGTTTATCTACTTTCTCAAATTTTGATACACATACAAGTCCTTCGTTTGCTAAGCTTAACCTTCTTAAACTTCAAGATTATATTAAGCTTCAAACTCTCTTTTTTATTTACCAGTTTAATACTGGGAAACTACCAAAGATCTTTGATTCGTTTTTTTGTCAAACCATCTTGTAAACATAATGTAAATACTCGCTTTGCATCTAGATCTACTTTCTATCTTCCAAAAATTCGAAAAAATTATGGCAAATTTAATATTCGATTTAATGGACCTAAATTATGGAATGAACTCGCTGAAAGATTCAAGTGTTGTACTTCTAATCAATTTAAAAAAGAACTAACTTCGCATTTCATTAGTCTCTATTTATCTTTACTGATATTTTGATGGTTTATATCTATTTATCTTGTTTTGTTTTGTATATTCACTCTTGTACCAAGTTTATGATATTTATGTGTACTAATGTATTTGTTGTGCCTCTTTCCTGACTCTCACATTTTTAATTATCATAATTACGGTCACTCAGCTAGTTTAGCTTTTTAGTTATTTTGGGTGTCTCACTACTGTATGTACTGTACTGTTTATTTATTTATTTATAATTATAATCTTGTAAATTCTTTTAGTTGTTTACAGTAGTAGAAATAAACTGTTGTTCTTGACGAATAGCCTCAATTGTCAAAACCCAGTGAATTCCCTATAACAATTCAGTCTCGTTCCCAGAGCCTTCGTTACCCTTGTCCAGCGGAATGGGAAAACGTTCCGCATGACAAGGGTAACGAAGGCTCTGGGAACGAGATTGGGGACAATCATTCTCGTTCCCAGTGCTACTCGTCTTAAAATGTCACACGTGACCAGAAGAAACGGAGGCTCTGGGGACGAGAATAGGGTAAGATTGTTCAGTCATTCAACCTCACGCATGCGCAGTTGTTATTCAACTCTGTCGCAGTAGGCTTGGACCTTGATCGCTGCAGGGCGGGCTCGCTTAAACGCAGCAGTTGTGTTGGTGAGCGCATGCGTGCGAGCCTAAACCAGCTTCTAAACTAGTTTTACCAGTTCAAAGTTAATTTATTCTTCCATGGTAACGAACGGTTGCTCGCAGTGGTTTCTCTCTCTACTCGCAGGGTAAAGCGTTGCACTTTTGTCCTGCGTGGCAGACATGTCTAACACCTTTTGACCAATTGTATGTGCTGTTGTTTCTTCCAATGAAAATGCGTTGTGACTGTGTCTTCTGAGATTATTTTACTAGGGGAAGGGACGGTGTTTGCCAGGTGAAAGCTTGTGATTTTTATAGTGAGGGTGTTTTGTCGGATCTTTCTGCATGTTCCGAAACACATTTACAGCTGCCTTTGAAGCTAAATATTGTTGGTAAGAAGCTTTGTGAAGTGTAATGTGTTGTATGATGTTGTCTGTAGTAATGGGGTGAGTAATTAATGGCTCAATTTTACGAAGCCATTTCGACACCTCCATTTCGGCATGTTCTTCTGCAATCTAAGTACTGTTGATCGTGTTGCTTTCAAGCAGCACGAACTAAGCTAAAATTCTGCACTTGAAGGGTTCGCAATGTAGTACTAAGGAATCACCTTAGTTAAGCAGTAAAGGTTAGGATTGTTTGTCCTTCTTTTCTTCTGTTGTTGACTGGCATCCTTTAAGCGGTTTGTTACGAAGCAATGTTTTGTAGACACGTAGTGTATATATAGTCATCATGTGACACTGCTTCAAGAAGTACTTGCCCAGGTTTCCATTTCTATGCGGCTAGTCCATTAATTAGTACATAATAGGGATACATGCCAATGCCTTGTTATGCCTTCGTTAGGTGGCACTGCCATTATCTCTTTGTGCCAGCTCTTGTGTGAGGAAAATTACCATTCTTGTTATCTTCTAAAGAATTTTTTCATATTTTTGGATACTTGGGTTGTTTGTTATTTTAATGTGTAAAAACAGTTAAAGAAGGGGAAAACGGTTTGTTTATCTACTTGTATTTTTATTCTCAAGGATGTCTTTTACCACTTAGTAAATATGATGTAGCTTTCACCGGTCAAACTTTGCCACTAGAGATTCAGTCTGTTCTATTTTAGTTTCATTGTCAGTTCAAATAGACTTTAAAAACCTAGGTCTTGATAAGATAGTCTTTACTCTCGTAGTTGTTTCTGATTGAATTTTGTTTTCTTTTAAATTTCCCTCCACCGAGGAAGAGCTTTTATTCTACAAGCCTGTATGTTATTTTAAAACAGTCAATCTAACTTAAAATATAATTGCATTTGTGTGATTTTGTGTTTATTAATAATGCTTTGAATTTCAATTTTTGCAGTAATGGATGATCATCATGGTTTGGATGAGGGAAAACACGCACAAACTGAAGAACGTCTTAGTAGAGAAGGGACTAGGGGTGGTGAGCATCATGAACCCTTACTATTATATGTATCAGTTGCCATGTGTTGAAAACTTTTTTAGAGTTGTGTCTTGCCAAAATAATTCATTTTTTTGTTATCTGTACATAAATGGGTCTTAATTGTAATGGCAGCACTTGCTCAAGAATTTTAGGGTTTATGTCTTTATATTATGCTTCAATATCTGGTTAGCTTATGAGTTTTTTCTTGTACACTAAATACTCCTGCAATACTAAGAAGAACATTGCAAACCAAATGTGTTAAAGAAAGCCAACTTATAGTTTTGGCTATTATTTTTCAAAACACATCTCTGAACCTGAATTGTTCTCCACTTGGTCCAATTACTATTACTTATTTTGACGATATGCTGTTGATGGAGAAACCAAATAAATCCGACATGTTTTGCGGTCAACAAATATGAAGATGGCATGGTCCATTTCCTAGACATTTCTCTGAAAAGAACATCCATTGACATTTATAGGAAGCACACAAACGCTGGACAGTATATCTTGTTTTCTAGTCATGAACGTTGGCCTCGCAAAATTGCTTTGGTTAGAGCCTTGTTGCACCGGGCTTCCCGTATACGTGAAATAGACACTCTCTTTCAGAAACAAATAATAACGATTAAAACGTACCTGTTAGGGAATGGCCTTCCTAAATCTGTGGCTTCTAATCTTGTAAGGTGTTTCAGACACAGTGGTTCAGAACCTACAATCGTGGACAAAAGTCTTTCGGACACTTATATAATTTAACGAATTGTATGTGTTTTATTACTGAAGTTTGAAGAAAGCGCTGCTTTCCTTTTAAAGACGCGTTATTGTTCCCCCTTCCCACCGCATACAATGTTTAAAATCAGAAAAAATTGCAGGTAATAGTTTTCAACATTGTATGGTGGGGGAGGGGTGGGGGTTTGGGGGCGAGGTTAGGCAGATGAAGTTGTATTCGCGTCTGGCGTGTGCGCAAAAGTGCCAAAAGTGCAAATTTGTCCCAAGACTTTTGTCCTTGATTGTAGAACATCTTATCCCAATAACGACTAGACTATGAGTTTTAAGGATTTTAAATTCTAATGTGGGGTTTGGGACTGGCACTAGTTTTGCTAGCCTAATGATATAATTTTTAAAGCCGATAGGAGCTCCTCTGGGGGCCGGTCCAGGAATCCCCATCAATGTCCCAGACCAAAAATGACATGTGCTTTATTATTCCATCTCAGACAGGAAGTAAGTGATATCTGAACAGTTTTCGTTGAAGTGCCTTGAAACCAGAACCAGAGTACTAACAATATTACAAACAACACAACAAAGAAAGTACAGGATGCAAAACAGAGCACAGTGATGCAAACCCAAATGCAAGTTAATTTTGCAACCAAATTAAAAATTTCTCTATAGAATGAGACGGGTAACTGCAATTACAACTGGTGGTTTGCTATTTGCATGAAAAATTAGCAGACATTAAGTTGAAGGAAGTGACTTTATAGAGAAGTCCATTTGCATCATATTAATCAAAAACTGGTTTTCTTATTTAGATATACGCAGTATGCATATTTATAATAATATTACTGTTGTATTTTAAAATATAATTCTAAAGTTCTGTTAAAAACTGATTTCAGTTTCATTAGGTAGTGTGGTGCTTTGGGCCCAAAACAGCAGCCTGAAAACGGTCCCTGTAAGTTGACAAGCCCTTGAGTAGCCAGGACGTTTCAAGAAATGGGCCCCTTCACAGAAAGTGTCAGTTTTCCACAATATTGTGGTGTCTATTAATGAATTAAATCTCTCTCCACATTTTAGCCTGGCCAAACCATACCTGGAGGCATTGGATGATATGATCAATGAGGAGGAAGGGGAGTTAGAAGAAGATGATGATTAAGAAGGCGAAGAAGAAGGACAAGAGGATCACGAAGAACAAGGGGAAGGGCAAGAAGAACAAGACAATGATGATGAAGACCTCTACAGGAAGTTAATAGAGGATGAGTTTAGTGACAGTGATATAGAATAATCAGTATTTATTTTGTAGATTTTTGAAATTTTTATCAGTATTTCTTTCACAGATGTATTAATAATTAATAATTAAGTAAAAGAGGATGAGTCTGAAATTGTTTCGATTGTTCTACATTTACAGCAGCTTATTCAAATTAACCCAGGCTCAAAGGCTGAAGAAAATATGGCATCACTTTGTTTTACTAAATAAACCACAAATCACTCTGTTGTCTGTGAATAGTTTTGTTGAGTCTAGATTTAAGGGACAAAATAGTGACAGAGCATTTCATCATTGTTATAAACACCCATTCACAGTCGTGTATGACTAACTGTGGCCACTTTCCTTGGTTTTCTGGTTGAGAGCCCATTGACCGATTTGTGCGCGCGCTCGCGTGCGTTGCTAAGGAGGTGAAAATTCACTTCCAGTTACTTACGTCAGCCTGAGCGAAGAAAATAAAAACAACTCAATACCTTGCAAATTCGCTTACATTTTAGATGTTTTTTCTTTGTGTTTCACAAGTACAAGCAAAGTACAAAAGTACAAGCAAAGACAAAATAAGAGAAAAATAGAAAAACAGAGCAGAAGAAAGAGAAAAACTAACTCCATGCCACTTTGTTTGATCGTGCCGAAGTGCGCTGTTAGTGTAAATTGCGCACGCGCTGATAGGGTAACTTCCAAAAAATATCGGGCGCACGTCCGGTTTCTTTAAATGGTAAAGGAAATGCTGTTTTTCATTAAATCCAGCCTTTTTCGACGAGTTTCACGTAAAGCCAACTTTATAAACATAGCTATGCATTCCTTTTTCGAAATTATCCTTTTTACAGAAAATTACGAATTTTTCAATATTTTGAAATTCTCTGAAAATCTGACCTTGTAGAAATACAACAAAATCTATGCATAGCGTAATGAGGATTAAATTTAAAATATTAAATCTATGAAAAAAACCCGATAAAGTAATTTTCTTGGGAGTCTTTGCATTTTTTCAGTATTAGTCACATGACCAAGGGCGTGGCCTAATGACGTCATCATTGGTGTTACTGATCATGAAAAAAGTTAAAGCACATGAAATAACTCTGAACTAACTAAAAATGATGAGGTTATATGAGAATAAATTTTCTTCAGCAACGGCTGGAAAAGATCAGCTACTGGGCCCTTGAATAAGCTACTCAAAATGCATAAACAAGGTACGGTGACCACTGTAAATGCAATGATAAGTATTATATTAGTATGTCCAAAGGGCATTTACCTGTCAAAAAAAGAATTTCCCAAACTTATTCTAACTTCGGTTATTTTGCCTTTGTAACAATACGAATCTCAAGATTATAGTGGTTTTACAACACAGGCTTAAAACAGGCCCTAAAATATAACTTTCGAAAATGTTTGGATAAAGCAACGGTTTGTATCATCCGTGAGCTTATGTGCCCATAATTTTGTCTTTCAAAATTGAGTTTATAACATTACAGATAATTCAAGCCAATTAATTTAAAGTCAAAAGTCAGATTGTTTTTGTTCGCCCGTGTGTAGAAAGATCTATAGGATTCCAGTTGATAGTGGTATTGGTAATTATACCTGCTCATGAAAACACTAGTTGTATAAATTCCAGTCTAGCGATAAATAAAAAAAAGATTTGTAGTCTTCTTTGTCATAACTGAATTATGTTGTTGAACTAGTACGAGGTCCGTGTTGGTAAAACATTGGTCGAGTTCTTCACCTTGCAATGTCATGATGAGATCCATAGACTGGTGAGAAAAGAAATACTCATATCAGTATCCGACGTAAGTTTCATTCCATGTTCAATGCTAAATTCCTGAGGGGTGTGCCTACAAACGAGGACTAACAACAGAGCCATAAATCAATGAACATAATAAATCCCTCTAAGATTCTCCGACCGAAATAAGTGATTTGTTGTTAAGTATCACTGAACTCCTAATTTTCAACCTTCTGCTTTCATTTCATCCTTTCTCCCGGTTAATAACAGGCATCCGTTGTAGCTAGTTTCAGCCGATCCCAGGAATGCAAATCGCATTAGCAATCAGTGCTCTATCTGATAACCATAACGAGTACTTAACAAGTCTTATATTGGAGATTCGGTGATATTTCTTTCTAAAAACAAAAATTGAAATAGTGTTCAACATAACCTGCCTCAGCACGTTTACGAAAATCTATTGGTTCCTTTCAGAGGTTTCTTTAAGAGCACTCTGCCAACCTCCAGGTACGATTTCCGTACAGCGCCATACATTAATTATGTATACAACTATCTCAAACTATCACACCATACTCAAACAGCAATCGTGAAAAGAACGAGTCAGTCAAAAAATTGCATGCACAATTAATGTAAGGGGTTGTGCGGAAATCTTGCCAACCTCCCTGTCAAAATAAGAGAGCCCCTCTGCCAGTTCTGCCCGCATAGTATCACTTCAACTGACAGGATCGCTATGATAATGATGACGACCACAAAGCGCTTTATGGTGTATTGAATAGGCCACAAAGCGCTTTGTGGTGTATTGAATAGGCCACAAACCGCTTTGTGGTGTTTTGAATAGGCCACAAAACGCTTTGTGGTGTGAAAAATTGGAAAAACCAAATTATTTCAGAAAATAGCTGTGAGATATTTGCGAGTCAACGAGCCATCCGGTTTTCAATGTTAAATCCCAAAATAAAACACCACAAAGCGCTCTGTGGCGTTTTGAATAGGCCACAGGGCGCTCTGTGGTGTTTTGAATAGGCCACAAAGTGCTCTGTGGTGTTTCGACTACTACTGCTGTTTTATAAAGCAAAGCGAACTAGGGACAGTTAGAAAGCACTCCGGCGATAAAATGTACTCGACAAGAAACTTTCTCTAATAAATGCTCGTTGCTACAGGAGACGGCTTACCCCAAAAGGTTCAGTCAGCTTCAAAAAACTTATACTGAGAAGAAGGCTTTCGCGAACCGGCTTTCGCGCGAGTGACAAGATTGGGAATAGAGAAATATTGCGCAGATTGAGTGGTAGTTTTACAGCACCGGCACCGAAAGTAGAATTCGTTACACTGCTTCTCAGAGATTTTGTTTTGCCTCTGTAATATCATTGAACGATCTGAACGATTTGAGGATATTCGAAGTGCGGAGTTTAATATTGGCTGGCCGGGTACATGCAGTTCGCAAACCGGAGAGCAATCACTGTTTAAATCTGCGATCGAACTTTCATGTTGAATTTGAAACTGAAAATACACTACGCGGTCAATTTCCGATAGAAATCTTGTGAGGTAAATACAATTCTTGCAAATAGCTTCTGCATATTTCCGTTCAGAGTCACTCTGGTTCAGAGTAAAGACATGCAAAGTCAACTATTGCTTCCGTACGCTGCCCCTCGAAAAATCAATTTTGCTCGAAGACCGAACTGCAACGGAGTTTAGTTACCAGTCCTATGTTGCGTGTTATTAAATAGAACGAATGATATTAATGGCTCAGTATATCACATTACGTCAGAGGACATGTCTGCCACACCAGGCGGTGTTAGACACGGTTCGCAAAGCATGCTGGGACAAATTGTCAAAAGACCAATTTCGATATATTAAAATTCAGGCTAAAACAACAGACTTCAGTACGAGGCTCTGGGGAATAATTACAGAGTTTGTGGGGTTTATTCCGTAGAGCCTCGTGCTGAGGTCTATTGTGTTAGGCTGAATTTTAATATATCGAAATTGGTCTATTGAGCTAATTTTCGTCTGATCGCCGAACGGTTCATAGTCTAGTGGCCAAATCCGAAAAAGACTCAATTTTTCAAGTTGGCTGCACCCCATGGGTGGCAAGCTGTTCTTGGTATCATTTTAAAGCTTAGAGCCTGCTGATTAAGAATCTGCTTGTTAACACATAGAAAAAGTGTCCAAAGACCTTGGTAACCTGGCCTAAACAACCCATACTCCTTTGCGTTAAACTTTCATTACGCTGCATTTTTGCTATTTTTAATCTGTTCTTGGGGTCATACTTCTTCGGAAACTAATTATTTCTGCATCTTTGCCACTTGCAAGCATTTTAACTTTAAAAAGCAGTAAAATTGCTCCATTTTGCAAATTTCAGGAAGTTTTATGGTAATTAGTGCGAAGAGAGCCAAAATGCAAAGACGATTTTATATTTCCACTCTTTAATCCCCTACAAACCATATAATTTCACTCAGACACATCCTTTTCATATTTTGAAATCATTATTTGCACAGAAATATTCAAATTATGTGTTGAAATAGAAGGCAAAACCTTTTTAAGGACAACTACATCAAACCGGAAGTAGAATGAAATTCACTTCCGGTGTGATTTTTCCGCAATAATTATGCGTGCTATGAGATTATCTCTCATAAGGGCGATGCCTTTAGCTCGTGAAATAACTGATATGGCTTGTTACCCTTTAAAGGTCAAATGAACCAAAATTTTGACATCTTTTCTTCAGCCATTTTATGGCGAGGAAATGTTAACAAGAAACATGTTAAAGGAAAATTATGCGGAAATTTTTCCTTCTGAGCCGTGAAAAGGAGTAAAAAAGTTAGAAGTACGAAGACAGCCGATGGCTTCACTAAAACGTTTCCAAAATGACCGCGCACTTCAACGGAGGAATGGAACTGAGACTCTGCTTTGTGACGTAATTGTTGTCTTGAACATTGCTGCGTTTCTGCGTCAGCGAGTCTTTCGTGGGGAAGGTTTTGGATCTAAATACAAACCTTCTTTTCCTTGGGAAATGGCCGAGGAGTTCGCTCGCTGTTCAGCGGGCATTATTCGCTTGTTTTTCGTTGTGTTTTGTCCAATTGCCGGATTGCAATGTTCCATAGTGAAGTTAAAAATCGTCGGTGCCGCGTTTTTCGTGACTACAAGTTGACGAAGCTTATAAGAGGGTCCCAACAAACTCCTTATACAACAAGATTTTGTTCAAAGCTGTCTTCGGTAAAGTGTTTTACACAAACGCGCGAAGGCTTCGAGGGTATGAAGCATTCTCTTTTCATTTTCGTAAGCCATTCTCTTTTAAGTTTTGAGTCCTTGGGGGAACTTGAAAGTGCTAAATTTTGATTTTGAGTGGGTTTCCTCTGAAGTTCACTGTGAACTTGAAACCAAACCAGTTTCAAATTTTCTTGAGCTCACCAGCAGTGACGTCACAATTTTTATTTTCCGACAATTATCCGAAAATTTTCCCGACAGCTCTACGATTATGAAGAATAAAAAACAGTGACTTAAACATTCCAATATCTCCGCAATGCTTCGTCCAATTCGTTTGATACTTCAGAATATGTTTATTTTATACTTAATGAACATATTGAACTCAAATGAAAAAAATGCCTACATTTTGGTTCATTTGACCTTTAAGAATGGCTCTATAAAGTGGTACATTTGACGAAAATGGCGTGAATTGTGACATCGTGCAACAAAGTTATCATATACGTACGTGGTGAGACTACAAAATGCTATTCAGAGGTTACATGTATACCTGCAGACAAATTAAGAGCAATTCTGCAGGAAAGTGAAGCGAAGTTGGAAATGAAAATTTTTAACCCCCCTTCATTTTTTGTGTGGAGGTAGGTTACCTGGGGGGATGAACAAAAACAACCATATTTGGATCGACAGGTGCGTCGTTGCCATGGTAACCGCACTTGATCACGTCGGCCTGAGGTCTATGTTTTGACCAAAAAATTCACTCTCAAGAAATGAAAGTAAACGATGTCTGGTTCTCGGGTGCATGTGAACCAATTCAAATGAAATTCATACAGGTGGTAGAGGCACTCTCCCAGTTTATAAAATTCGCCCTTAAAGTATTTTGGGGTTTATAAACAAGAAGAAAATGCTCGTCTTACTATGTTCCCTGTCAGCCATTTAGACAAGCACGAAAAACAAGCACAACCATATTCGTAATTTCTCCGAAAGTACCCTTTCGCAAAAAACGAAATTAGCAGCAGAGCTTACATAGATATTGAAGTTTCTAAATATCATAAAATCTATTCGGGGAAAATTATATTCTGGCCGTGGGTGTTGAAGACATCCGAGGCAAGTTGCAAAAAATTGCAAAATTGGAAATTTTGAGGGCTGTAGTATTTGGCTCAAGCGGGCTTTAGATAGAGAATATCAGCTTCATAAGTATTTTCTATCCTCTTATCTGTTATCTACATTTGATTGATTAGGTTTTGACCAACGAATTTGATGAAATAGAAATTGAAACAAAGCCTACCTTGCAACTTTTGGGAATTTCTTCAGGATGCTTTTGTCGTATAGCATGGGTCCCTCCTCGGTTAGCTCGCTCCATTTTCTTGACTAAATCTTGCACAGACTCTAGCTAAAAGGTCAAATCTAACTGGCTAAACTCACCGAACATCTTCTTTTAGACCACAGATGATGATGCATTAACCCGAAAAAAGAACAGTCGAACAGGTCAAACACAGTCGTGTGTCGAGTATCGAAATAATTCATCAATATAATCCATCTGAAATCCTCCAGGAAGTTAAATAGATGCATCAAGATCACAGCTAAGCAAATGCATGTCTGCGACGATTTTGAATTAAGTCTTTGGCTAAATCGAGCCGTACATTCGTGGTACATGGTCGAGAAGCGAAGAAATCGTTGTTTACGACCAAACTGTATGTAGACCGGAAATGCGCGGAGCACAACTGCTGACCGGATGTACTTTTAAAATGCGATATACGTGTTTTTTGAGGGGGACATGGGGGTTCTGGACACCGCAACACCGCAAAAAAAATTAACGAACACCGCATCACCGCAAGAAAAGTCAACGAAACACCGTCACCGCAACTCGTACTTTCAGTGCCATGATTCTTTCATCTACACTTAAAACAAAACTTTTATACCTCAACAATTTTCCACAAAATAAACACATCACAACGCTTTTCATTGCGCATGTGTCGATACCGCTGATGCCTGTAAATCAGTTTTCTTGCTCTTGTGAAGAAATCTTGCGGGAAGTTAGGAAGCGGACGAAGAAAAAAGAGGAGTACCTCGAGAGATGGCCTTTACCCCAGATCTCTCTCGTCTTTTACATGTACTTCGCTCATTTTTCTTGGTGTATAAACCCACAGACTGAAGCCCTATCTTGACTGGAAGTATTGTTTTCCGGAGCTAGCTCAGGGTGGTAAAGGGGTTGTGCGTGACGCGTGATTTGAGCAAAAATTCGCCCGTGACGCGTGAAATCAGCCCAAATCTGGTCGTGACCCGTGAATTATTGCTCTAACGTGACACGTGATCGGCCTTGTTTGAGGACTGTGATACGTGATTCAGGCGTAAATATACGTGAAAATCAAAATCCTCGTGAATCCATTTATGAAAAAAACAAACCAGAATTGATAAACATTAGACAGTATTAACTCGTCTTTTTTTTTTGTCACGCCTGCAGGATACGCCCCTGCATGTAACTAGTCTTAAGTTAACAGATTATTATTTCACAATAAGCGTGCAGCGCTACATGGTGATAAAGCTAATATAGCTAATTGTTAACTCTACACGTGTCTACAGAATTAAGCGTTTCGCGTTAGCATCTTTTGCAAATGGCAGCGACTAGAGATTTGGAAAGTTTGTCGGAAAAAACAGTCAGAGCTGTCGTGTCTTTTTTCTTGGCAACGGAGTCTGGTCAAACTTCTAGTCAGCCACTCCATAAAGAGAAGTTTAATGTGCCAATTTCGGAAAATGATCACAAGGAGCTCCGTAGTTTTAAACACCACCTTATGCAGTTTACGGGACTCGCGGACATCGCAGTTAGCAAAGGTCTAGGGAAAAGTTTTGAAATGTCCATTGCCCGTGTTCAGAACGCTTCGAGCGGAGTGGAGGCGTTTTCTTTAAGAACACAGGATGCCTGGAAACACGAGTTTCCAAAGCTTATTGACGGCAGTGGGATGCTTCAAGGTAAGCATTCACTGAGCATAATTTGTATCTTTGTTGCTGAACCCGTATGTGCTTGATGTAAACAAGAGCGCGTTTACGCGTTTATACCATTAAAGCCATTGTCAGTATCATTGTGTATATACACAAATATGCGCATGCAATTAATTGCCCACGTATGTACTGTTGCCTCGAAAACTGTGAAGTCAATTGCACTTGTCGAGAAAGGCTTAGAAGAACTTCATAACAATTTGAGTGAAGTGAATCCGGACTTCGAGCTAAACCCTGAAGTCTGTTTTACACTGCAAGTTGAGAATTTCCACGCCGTGAGTCATTGTAAGCATCCCACATGTACCGTTTTAGAATACGCAATTGATTTCGGAAACACGACTCATGAATCACTGAAGCGTACATCCTGTTGGTCAGCGTACTATTTTACCCATCCAGTGTCATACAAATTAGCATTTCTCTAAGTGATGTCCCTAAAATGAGGCAGTTGCCTGCGAATATGATGTCGGAAAGTGATAAAGTCACAATGAGGAGGTGGGCCCAAGAACACGGCAAGGCGGTAAGGCAACTTACCGTCCAGCAGAAAAACACAAAGCATGCCACCGGAACTCTCCCGTTGAACATGTACCAGAAAGACTCGCCAATTGGGGAAAGGATTCCGGGCCCAGCGGTATCTGAAACCGCTCGACGTAACACCGATATCAACAGTGATAACGTTGAGACAGCCGAGCAAGAATCAGAGTATGATTCTGCATCAGATGAAGAAGAAGATGCGAGAGGAGATGGAGAGCCTTTGAGAGAAGTGGAAATCAATAACGTTGATGTAAACTTCCTTTCAAAAACAATTCGCACTCGTTCTGGGAGGTAAATCACCTTGTCGAACAGAGCGCTGTCTTCCTAATCATGACGGTAAGACCAGTTTAGTAAAATGAAGAGTGCACGACCTTAGAAGAAATATTGGCCCGCCATGAGCCGGTGAAAATTCGTGTTGTCACCTTATCATTGTTTCATTTTTGATATGGCTAATATTAGAACTGATTATCTGTAGAGGACGCCTACTCTTGGCTCGATTTATTCGTTTTCCGGCTATTTTGGCGAAGTTAGTCCACCTGAGTGAACTGTCTTGCTATACTAGGCTATTAAAAACAGAATACCACGCAAATGAACGGATCAGTTAAACCATAATTTATTCAACGAAGCAAGTTTAATACGTGATTCGTGAAACACTCTGAAAAACGTACGTGATTCGTGATTTGAAGGAAAATAGGTCCGTGATTCGTGATTGGGACCCCCCCTTTACCTCCCTGCTAGCTGCGTTTGCATTCGATATCGATAATCGTTTGAAAAAATAGAAGGTCAAGAAAGTCGTAGGATCTGGGAGTGGGTATAGACCGGTATCAGAATGACCTCTAGACGAAGCCGAATAGCAAAAGGAAAAAAAGAGTAAACCTGTGTAATTTACAAAGCTTCCTTAGCTTAGAAAGCCTTCTTTCTTCCCTGCCGACGCGACATCTGAAGATATTTTGTGGCCGGTAGTTTCGCCACCTTTTCCTTTTTTGCGTAGAAAAATGCTGTGCAGTCAATAATACATCATATTCGGCCTTGGCGTTTCCAGGGTGGCAGAAGTCGAGTTACTTGTCAAGTTACGTATAAATAAAAACAGCTTCGGATTTGCAAGCGAAGCCTATTGAAGATTGACTAGAAAGTGATGGTCTGTATTTTGTTACAAATTGTTAAGCTCAATGGTTCGTGTTTGTCATAAATTAGCATAGATTAACGAAGTTTACATGCTAAATTTAGGTCAAATTTAGGTTTGAGAAAGGTAAATCAAAAAACCCCAGCACCACAATTTCATTTCACCGAACACCGCAGCGTGAAAAACACAAACATCGTACACCGTAAGGTTTGAGATAACCGCAACACCGCAAGTTGAGATTTCATTCACCGCATCACCGCATTAAAAAAACATCAACACCGCGACACCGCAAATCCCCATGTCCCCCTCTTTTTTGTATGTTTGCTTTTGTAGCTTCAGATAACGCGACATTGTCGCAATGGCATTGTCCCTTCTTTAGATATTTTTGGCACAATATATCATTGATAGAGGGATAAAGGGACGACTTTTGATCCGCTTTTATGACTGTTTTACAGTGGTCAAAAAAGAGGACAAAAGAAAAGCGCTTCACTGATCGTTTTACGCAACCTAATTGCCTCCATTCCGTGCATCTAGATATTTTGAAGTTATCTTTCCACCATTCAACGAAATTTCCGTGTAAGGCCCTCTTTACACGATTCCGGGTGGTTTTTCCTTGGTTTGAATCACCGCGGCGGGCAATCCTTTTGCAGTCAAATTTTTATAAGCGATTACATGAAAGTAGTAGTCGAGCCGGGTCAGCCCCCCTTGCCGGGTAACCCTTGTCGAGACTCGGGTTGACTCGGCGAGAAGGGTTGAAATTTCGTCAATTCTTAAATGTAAACAGTGGGCCAAAAGGTCATGGTTGGAACTTTCAGTCAAATAACCATTGGTTTCGCTTTTCTTTTGATTCCATTAGGACCTCCCGCTATCCGTTATACCTCTTATACTTTCATTTCTTTTTTTTTTTTGTTTGTTTGCCCATGTTTTCAGGTTTTGATCGGTATAAAGGCTGGCCGGGGTCAGGCTCCAGGTAACCTGGGTACCAGAGTTTTTTTCTCCGCGCGGCAAACGGGAATACTTCTCTTCGCTTCGGCTGTCAAAGGACGTAGCCACGATCGGCGAAGCCGCGAGAAAAAGCCTGGGAAACCTCTGATACAGAACGGTTTCATTCACTGTTCTCGTTGAACTTTGATCAATTTTTATTAGATTACATTTAAACCAATCACAGCGAGCATCGCCCACTGTGATCACATGGACCTGAACGTGAAGACATGACACTGATGATACATTCGCGTGACATGACAGATCTGCCTTGGTTTGAATTCATGGGGTCTGCGGGACTGGGTGGGGACTAAAACCTACGTTATACTCCCGTGAAAAAGGTTCCTAATTCGAAGTGTTCGCTGTCGTGCCGTTTATTTGACGCTAATGTTGTGTGTAATCATGATGGTGGATATTACAGCCTTGTATCTGAAAATGCTCAACAACTGTAAATCTTCGAAAGAATCTCTCTTCAGTTTAGCTCTTTTCCCTGTCGAGGACGACAATCTGTCCGTCCGTCGGGCCGCGTATTCTTTGTAAGACGTCACTGAGACGTGCAGGTCACAATACAGACAATAGAGACATGACCGACACCGGAAACAGCGCAAGAAGCACTTCTTTCATCTAGGCTAAATTTCGAATCATACCACGCGCTATTGCAGACTTGGTGTAAAGTCTTTATTTTCAGCGCTCTCTACGGTGATTCAACCCGGGCTAACAAGCAACCCGTGCATGCAAGACCGAACAATCAGATAAACGAAAGTTTAAATAGACTGTTCACAGTCCCCTATTTTTCCGTGAGATCGTAGATGTCGATCGTTGAGCTCGACGGGCCGCCATCTTAGTCTCTTGATGCGAGCGAAACTGGAGAGAGCACAAAATGCCCATGGGTAGGGGTGGTGGAGGGCACGGCTGGCGGAAAAAAATAGGGAGACTGTAGCAGCTTCACTCTGTCTCGTGTTCAAGGGGCGCGGCCGCCAGTTTGGCGCCTCCGTTAATCAAATCAATTAACAATCTCCTCTCCTGCGAAAAAACCTGTCAAATCAGGGATGATGATATGAATACATGTTACTGTGTTGTGAGTTTCGAAACATTTTAAAGGTTTACTAAGTTGAGTCGAATGAATGCGGGACGGAAGAACTCCTCTGACTCCAAAAAAAAAGGCGGCAAAGCTCGCAGAGAATTCCAATTATTCAAATGCGTGCCGTCTTTGTGGCATTAATTGTAAAAATTCAGTCGGAAATAAGAACAACCAACGGAACTTTCAGCCATTTCCTTCGCCAAAACGAAACTTTGATATATTAAACTCTTGCCAAAACCAGTTACCTTCGAGTGAACGAGAAACGGCCTCCTTTTGCTGGCGCTTTAACACCAATCCTCCAAGACAAGAAGCAGACAGACGATCAAAATCAAAACATTCTCGAGAAATTCTCTTCATGCCATTTTGGCCTGAGCCGTGAAGTGATGAATGTCACTTTCTGTCACTGAAGTTGTCAACGCTCTGAACTCTATTGAACTCTATTGTCCCTTCGACCAATCAGGTGTTGCCGTTGCTGGAGCAACTAACGTAGCGAACACCAGAAAGAGACCAAGATGGCGGCCCATCGAACTCAACGATCGACATCTACGATCTCACGGAAAAATAGGGGACTGCGAACAGTCTAAAGTTTAAACGAAATTTTCAAGCAGACCTCCTCTCAGTTTCCTGGAAAACCCAGTACACTCAGACACTGTCCAGCTGCCTGAGCTGTGGCAGTGATAGAAAACACGAGAAACACATCGGAACAACGACTGACTCAAAGGAAACTCAATTTGGCCCGACATTAAATCTCGGGGGATACTCCAAGAAAAATTGGGTGGGGATGTGCGGTTCGCTTCCCAAAACCCTTACCGTAAACTTTCGAAAGTAACGACCCCCCGAAAGTAGCAATCCCCAAAAGTAACGTCAAAATTTGTGGCCGTTATTAAATCCCGAAAGTGGCGAGCTCAACCCATGGACCCCTCCCAAAGTAGCGAAACCGTCCCCCCCTCCCTTTCCGGTTTTTTATTCAGTAAAATAGAGCTCATGCGTATCAACTTTAAATAATGTTTCTTGCTTCCCGAAAGTAACGAGGGTCGTTACTTTCGGAAGTTTACGCTATCCTATTTATGACCAAAATCGGCGATTTTCCATCGCCTATTTCTGACCAGAAAAACTAGTTTATATACAAGAAACATACCTAGTTGAAGACTAGAGTGCAAAAACCATACTGTATTTATGACCAAAATGGCCACAATCGATACCCTATTTATGACCAAAATGGCTGAAAACCCAACCCTTTGGGGCCGCACTTACCTTTATAGCCTGTTAGGGAGTTCCCCCGATCATTGAATCAGCCTACTCACGAAATATTTTTCAGTATGTGTCGGATGAACGAGGAGGGGATGAGCGACGTTTTCAGTTCGCTCAAGTGAACAGCTAATAGTTAGAGAGGAATTGTGTCGAGTGATAACGTTAGCTGGAGACACATTATGCTTGAAAATTTTGAGCATTATGCTTTTCACACGTTTTGAGCGTCAACCACAAAACAACAGCATTATGCCTAAAAATTATGCTCGAGAGGTAGCATTATGCTCAACTGATCTTGGTTACATATGATGCCCTTTTTCTTCCCTGCAGACAAAACACACCTCCATATGTCAGAAACACAACATTTTGTTGCATCAGTTACAACTTTACAATCAATAAACAACAAGTAATCTGAAGTAATGCTCAAAAGCGCTCGATCAAAATGTCAAATGTCTTATTTCCATGGAACCCTCCATCGATAAGGATACTTCGATCAGTTTATGGCTTTGAAAAAGCAACCAAGCTTTTGAATATGTTAAATCCTTACTAAAAGCACTTGAAAGTGAACATTTCTCATTACAGTTATTGAATTTTTTTGCCTTATTATTATTATTCTCTTTATGCTGAACAAATGCCCATTATGCTGGCATTATGCTCGATGCTTCGACTATAGCATTATGCCCATAATTATGCCAGCATAATGTGTCCATAGACCCTAGACAACGTAACTCAGTGACATTTTGAATGTCTAAGGGCTTGTCAAAGGAGTTTTCAAAGGGCTTCGGTGTATGAAATCAAAGGTCAAACAAGAAAGGGTGAGGCGTATGTCACTTTTTGGGGTTAAAATAAAAAACATATCTTTCTTTTTCTAATTAGCGGTCAAATTTAGGGCCACGACCGCGTACTCGGTCCTGTCCTATAATTTACACCCCCTAATGTTTTCGGATGAATAGGTTTAACGCCTATAATATTCGGATAAACATTTATATTGCCTAGTATTTTCGCGAAATTTCGATAGGCACACATATAACGAAAAACTTCCCCTAAAATTTTCTAGTGAAAATATGGTTTCTCGGTGTCCTCGAACTTTCGACAAGACTCATCAGGATAGTTAAAACTTTCGGATGACTCAAAAAAGGACCCTAGAATTTTCGAAACGACTTAAGTTCCCCTTAAATATCCGAACAGATAAATATTTTTTAGGGCATCTCCAAATTAACTAAAAAGGCTTCTAGAACATAGAGAAATCCATTTTAGACACTTCTGATGTCTTTGGAAAGATTCGGTCGTTAGGTGCCCCTGTCCATTGGCTTTACTACAATGGATCAAGTTTATATAAGAGAGGATACCATTTATCATGTATTGGTTTAGCTACAGTAAATCCAGGAGTACTGACAGGTGTTAAAATATGTTAGGTTTTCGTTGACACCAAATGATGTGCAGGCTTGAATGAGAACAAGAAAGTTAGGTTTCCTAAGAACTCGTGGACGTTCTAACTCTGTCTGTCTATACAGGTATGCAAAAAAAAAAAAAAAGGAAATTCATGCTTTGCGCGCCAAAAATGCAGATTGCACTTGCACCCATTTAACGAAAGATAAAATTCAACGTGGGGCCCTTTGATACGTATGAATCCGAGTTAGACTTTTCACCTGAACATTTCAACCTTGTTCCTAGTTTCCCAGGGTATGAGATTGCTCAACGTTTAATTTTTCTTTGATGCTTTTAATCGGTTTTTCGATTTTCTTTTTTTTTTTCTTTTTTTTTTTCTTTTTTTTTTTTCGTTTTGGCTTACACTTACATCCGGTGTTACATCCCATTACATTGTGTTACATACGGTCAGCAGTCGAGCTTCTCCGACTTCCGGCCTACGCTTTCAGTTTATTCCCCATTCTTGGCTTATCGACTATCGCAATATCTGACTCGATTTTAGCCAAAGACGTTACTTTGGATTGTTCAAAGGCATGCATTTGCTTTGTACATTGATCTCGACACATTTACATTACTTCCTGGTTGGATAATATTGATGAATTTAGGTGCTCGACGGCAGAAATCGCAAGTATTACGACCATGTTTTGACCTTGTCAACTGTTCTTTGTACAGTGTATGCGCGCTACTTGTATCAAAAAAAAAAATGTCCCTGGTCTGAAACACGGCAAACTGGATATTCGATGGGAGTAACCGTTAGATTAGAGTCTGGGCTAGATTTGGTCAAGAAAATGGAGTGAGCGAAGGTGAGATACTGGAGAGCACCACGCGACGTAAGCATCCTGAAGAAATTCCCAAAACCTTCAAGGTAGGTTTTGTATCAATTTATCTTTCATCAAATTCGTTGGCCAAAACCTTATTAACTAAATGTAGGTGACAGACAAGATGATAAAAGATACCTTTGAAGCTGATTTTCTCTCCCTATAGCCTGTTTGAGCCAAACACTGGCGGCCTCAAAATTACCAATTTTGCAATTTTTTGCAATTTGCCCCAGGTGTCTTCAGTACCCATGGCCAAAATATAGTTTTCCACAAATTGATTTTATGAAATTTAGAAACGGCAATATCAGTGTAATCTTGCTGCTAATTTGGTTTATGTGTAAAGAGTACTTTCGGAGAAATTACGAATATGGTTGTGCTTGTTTTTCCTGCTTGTCTAAATGGCTGACAGGGAACATAGTAAGACGAGCATTTTCTTCTTGTTTATAAAACCCAAAATATTTTAAGGGCGACTTTTATAAACGGGAAGAGTGCCTCTACCATCTGTATGAATTTCATTTGAATTGGTTCGCATGCACCCGTGAACCAGACTCGTTTACTTTTACTTTTTGAGAGTGTAACTTTTGCTCAAAACAGGGTCCTGAGGCCGACGTCAGCTAGTGCGGTTACCATGGCAACGATACATCTGCCGATCCAAATATGGTTGTTTTTGTTTATCCCTCAAGGTATCGTACCTCCATACAAAAATTGAAGAGGGGTTAAAAATTTTTCATTTCCAACTTTGCTTCACTTTCCTGGAGAATTGCTCTTAAATACGTTTCATGTGAAGTAAACGAAAATGGCGTGAATTGAACTGTTTAACAACTTCATTGAGGAACATAATTTACAGTACCTCTACTCTGTATCCCATTGCTAAGGACTGATGTGTAATGTTTAAATTCATATGCTCACATTTGTCGATGAAAATGTGCTTTTTTTGTTAGCGCAATCTAACATTCTTCGTCGCCTTCACTGTCCTCTGGTCTTTCCTCCCACACACATATAGTTGTGAGGATTGTCACTTTTCTCGCTGCACTGGCATAATTCTGCACAGGGTACGCCACTTCTTTTGCATTGACAGTGACCAGTTGTTCAGTCTGAAGTACATCCACATAGTATAAGCTCCTAGTAATGCCTCAGGTGCAGGCAGTGGCAACATCCAGTTGATATCAACTTGACCATCTCTAATAAGCCATCTGTGGCTCTCAGGGGATGGAATCTGAGGTTTTGCATCTAGTGGATGATGCCAGATAGCCGCTTGGTAGTTTGCACAGATTGTGTGATTTCTTAGTGCATCCTGACATGACGGAAGACCCTGTGACTGGCCTTGCTTCACACAAAAGGTAATTTATCGACATTCATTAACTTCAACCAGTTTCAGCTCACCATACATCTTGCATGCAAATCCCTCACATCCAGAAAAAGGGACTGTCTCTGCGTCAAACGAATGCCCAAGAATTGCCATACTGTCACAGGCCACCGGGTCTATCTTACAAAGCTTCAGAGCAGTCTTCTTACCTTTGCCTCCAAACACTAAGTAATAACCGTTGAGTCGCAGCTGGTGAAAGCATGCAGACAAGGTGGGGCCCAGCAGCATGAGCTATGGCAGAAATCTCCAGATAAATGTTTCTTGCCTTCTCTTTCTTCATGATGAGGATCCATGCTGATATATCCCTGCAAAAACAAGAAGCCAGGATTGCCACATCAGTGTCTGGAGACTCAATTATTATGGTGGTCTCATTGTTCTCAGATGTATGCTTTGCATGGAGAAGTAACTTTGTGTCAGTTTCCTCATGGCCGCTGTTTAGCTCGGTGATCTCCTCACAAACAACCTTGCTATCATTGACAGACAACTGAAAGCATTTCATTTTTATAATTTAGTAACATCTAAACCTGGAGCCAGCTGAAATATTGTTTTAAATATACGACACTGTGTCAGCCTTGCAGTAGTCTTTGACTTATTATTGTTTTACCTTCCAAGTTTGGCTGATTAGATCTCCTGTGAGATCCAATGTTCAATCAAGCAGAACCTTCGTTCACAGCTTTGGAGTTTATAGCACTTTCATGTTGAGTTGTCTACGTTCAACCGACATAGAGTTAAGTTTAGATTAAAGTTGTGTTCTCTATACTTGTCTTGCTCATTTTAGTACATTGATCTGAACTCTGAGTGGGATGTGAAATGCAGATAAACTTGGTAAAAAATTCCCAAATACTTGATTTTGATAAGCTTAAATGATTTTTACCCTGTCTTTTGTTTACACTTTTGCTTTCTGATTGAAAAGATAACAAAGGTAAAGAAATCCCCTATAAGCTTGTTGGAACACGTATTTATAGGTCGACAGATTTTTTGGATCAACACTGAAAATGTTTGCAAATAAGGTTACTTATTTTGATGTATGTTACGTGCAATATATAGAGACAAGCGGTTAAGAAGTGCTGTCTCATAAGAAACCTTGCTTATAGCCTTGAGTGAAATGCAATGAAGAAGACCTGTACGCTCGTACGACTTGAATACATGCAAATTTTCTCAGCAGGCAGACAAACATCAACATCAAGATGTGTGTGTGTGTGTGTGTGTGTGTGTGTGTGTGTGTGTGTGTGTGTGTGCGGGGGGGGGGGGGGGAGGGGGGAGAGGGGTGGAGAGAGAGTACTCTGTGGCTTTTTATTGGCAGTGAGTGTCCTCTTACTGTGACCCAAGAACCCTTAACCTTTACCACTCCATGTTCAGCTGCAACTTTGCCATCCTAGCTATTCTGGACATATGTCATTATAATGTGTGTGCAACAAAAGCCTACGCTTTGTGACATAAGTGCGACCTTGCGTGGTACAAACCTGGCTTGTTTTAACAGCATTTAATAATACACCAATAATTGCAAGTCCACCAACATATTTCATCTCTAGATTACTTAATCCACAAGTTTGGCCATAGGTCTCCTTTGATTCTATGTGTTAACAAGCAAATTCTTATCAGCAGGCTCTAAGCTTTAAAATGATACCAAGAACAGCTTGCCACCCATGGGGTGCAGCCAACTTGGTAAAATCCTGGTATGGCCACTAGACTATCACATCTCTGTGGAGTGAGCAAACATGAGAATATCTGGGCTACTTCTGATGCTTAAAGAAATTGCTGAGGATGTGCGAGTGAGATTCTTCCCAGATCAAGTGGCAGCTATAGACGCGTATTGTTGGATCCATAACGCGGCAATTTTTTGTGCAGAAGAACTTATTCTAGGAATTGAAACATTGAGGTAATATTCTCGATTCCCGACATTTTCAGACATTTTGGAGTTCGTGTAATGAACTGGCTAAAATTGAACTTCTCTTTTGGCACTTCTTTTTTTCAGATATGTCGACCTGTGTATGAAATATGTTGATGTTTTGCTAGCAAACAAAGTGCACCCTATCTTGGTTTTCGATAGATTTAAACTGGACGCCAAAAAAGTTGAATCTTCGCGGACAACGTGAGAATATTTCCAAAACAAAGCAATCTTTTGTGAGCGAGAACTCGTGTAAAGCATGATTAATGAACTCTTGTTTGTTTATTTACTTATGAAAGGAATCGTGAAGGCCAATAAAGGCCTGGCTCTTTGGAGAAATGGGGAGAAAGACAAGGCAAGGGAAGTTTTCAAAAAAGCAGTGGATGTCACAAGCGAAATGGCCCTGAAGGTGATCAAGTTACAGTAAATTAATTACAAAACGTCTTTTAGTTATATTGATATGTCGAGGTAAAGCTCGTTTAAAAGAAAGTAAAATTAAGGACTAACAGACACAATGTTTTTTATTGAATTACGCTTTAATGTTATGTAATTTGTATTCGATTTAAAGTACTTCTGTAAGTAAGCTGTAAGCTCTGGTTCCTTAGTCTCAAGAGTTTATTGAAGGTTTGCCTTTCTCTCATGTAAATTGAAGCTGAGTGTGCCTGCCACAAGTGATTTATTTTGCTACATTTTGATGCATAGCAATTGAGATCACTTATATGTATTTTCACCCTTTTGCTAAATTTATTAAACCTTGATTCAGGCTTGCAGAGAAAAAAATATCCAGTATTTGGTTGCCCCATTTGAGGCTGATGCTCAGTTAGCATATTTGAGCTTGAAAGGCTTTGCCCAGATAGTGATATCTGAGGATTCTGACTTACTGGTGTTTGGATGCAAGCAGGTATTTGATTTCACATTAGTATCTATGCCCTTTTGTTTGTCAGGAGATCTAGGCCTTAGGTTGAAAAATTTTTAAATTTAATATATCAACAATAACAATTTCCCAATTTAGTGTAATTGTTGTGGACATAAAATGCAGTACAGGATGTTTCTGAAACTCTGTCAAACTAACTATAATGTGCAGAAGTATTGAAAATGAGCACCCCCCCCCCCCTTTATTTTAAGTGTACTGGAAATGTAAATGAGAAGACAGACTGGGATTAAATTTTCTTGTTATATTGTTTCATTTTGCTCAGATACAGTCAAATCTGTGCATGAAGACAAACAAGAATTTTTGTTTCAGTTTCAGGTTTTGTATAAGATGGAACTGAATGGAACTGGAAAGCTGATCAAGAATTGTGACTTGAACAAAAGCCTAAAATTGAAAGAATTTACGTTCGAGAAGTTTAGACATTATGTGCTTTCTTTCTGGGTGTGATTATGCCAGTTCTTTGAGAGGTATTGGTTTGAAGGGTGCCAAACAAGTGGTCGAAATGGCTGGCAGCAAGGCAGTGAGTTGGGTTCTCCATAACATCAGGGAAATCCTTAAAATGCCAACTCTGATTGAACCAGAAAGTTACTTTGAAAAGTTTTTTTTGGCCGACAGTACTTTCCAAAGTCAATCAGTGTTTGATCCATTATCCAGAAAAGTGGTTCCATTGAGTGGGGATGACTCTAATGTTTTTTTCCTTTCCAGAAGCAAGTATCCTTTCATACTAAATGACTAGATTAGTACAAATTGCAATGTGTACCAGATGTAAAGCAGGCAATGTAATGGACATGATTTTTGTTACCTTCCTTAAATCATTGTAAAGCGAAAGACCTACTGATGGATTTGCAACTGACATTGCCATTGGCAATATCAATGTCCAAACTGGAGCAAAAGTTAGGGATTTTCCTTTGCCGAGTGCTGAGGTATTTGGATTTAAGTTGTATTTGCTCCAAGTGTATTTTTCATGGGACACTATTAAATCTGAGACCAACTGAGAGGGAAAGGGGTTGAATGGAGAGGGGCCTAGTTCATTGTCTATACTTGTAAGAGATAAATGTTTTGTACAGTTATTAATCATTCTAATTTTATTAAGTACATCGTGCAGATTTAACCAGATAAAATAGAAAATAAGGGGAGGGGGCAACTTATATTAACTTGTTAAAATACTTATTGACTTGCAAATCATCCATGAATAGCTTTTTTAAAGTACTAATCAAATATTCAAACTTGATTTTTTTTTTCAGACTGAAATGCTCTCACTCACTTCAGTTGCCAACAGAGGTAAGATTTGTTTCACATTTTGCTGTCAATTCAGTTTGTTAAGTTAATTGTTATAACAGTTTCATCACTTGACCTCATATACAGTACTTGAACAAGAAATAAATAGAGCGACCTTTGTTACCCAGGATATTGTTATGCAGTCTATTTGAAGTAACTGCGAGTTGAAGTCTAAAAAGTTAACATGTAAAGAATTTAATAATTACTATTCTGTATGTTAAACATTTTTTCAGAAACAGAAGAAGACCCCACAGAACTTCCAACTGCACCTAATCCACCCAGTGCAACCGTGCTAGCAGAAGTCGTCAGTGTGGAGCAGGGAACATTTCTGTGGACTGTTCCATGTTTACCAGTACTGTCCATTGAGTGGTGAGCGGCAAAACTAAGTTTAAATGAAGTTGTACACAAGGCACCCTTCAGGGCATCAGAGCAAAGACTTCTCCAGTTAAAAACACCTGTTAGGTTGACCTTGTTTTCATCATGCTCTCTTGAAATTCAGCATGAAAAATACTTAGTGATTTGGGAGTGGGACATTGTGGTAGCATCAAATAATGAAACTGACAAGAGGCCAGGAACATATGTAGACAGTTCATCCCCAGAGGATGACTTTTTAAATACACACATTTCAGGAGACAGTGAAGATGACGAGGCAGACTCAGACTCCGCAGTTCTACACACCCTCCCATTCAAGGTTATGGGGGTTGCAAACAAGTTAGAGAGACAACAACAACTGGAGGCAGCGTTCAATAAGAGAAAAAAATGAGAACTTTGTTATACGAGCAAAGATCGAACCTGAACCAGACAATATGTTTGATGAGAAGGCTTTAAGTGTTTTAAGGTCATTCCTCACATTTGCATCACGCATCCTTACTGCGCATAATTTATGGCGTCATTAGTGCATGCTCGTGCACACGCATATTGAAAACATGACGGATTTGCCTTGATATTGAGCTCTGTCAGTTGAAAAATGGCTCTAGTTACCAATGAACACAGGCACCCCAATTTTTTTTCCAGTCATTGTAATCAACTAATTATAAGCTTTGTGTGAGAAAAGACTGATCTAATTTCTGTTGCTGAAAATTAAATAAATAAGAAAAATAGCAGATACACTGTGGTCTTTTCCATTTTGCAGTCAATAACCACGTCAAGAAATTTGATTCAAATTTTTAATCAAGGATTTAGCTTTCTGTCCGAATCAAACTTAAAATGTCTATTTGTGTCCGACACAATGTATTGACTGTAGTTTAATGCGTGTTCTTATGAGTCTGGGCTCACAAAGATTTTACAATTACTGGGAATGCATTCTTATAATAAGCATTAAATAATGCCAAAATGGGGCATTTTCAATGCCTCACTGCTCCTTTAATGAGCATGGGCACCCCCCTTTTTTATTTCAAGATTGAAGTTATCATATGACAAATATTCGGTGGACAAAGTTAGAACAAAAATCTATTGTCACTTTTATTTCAGAGGGATTACCTTAATAGACTATGGATTTGGTTTTAAACATGTTGGCTACATTGCCCAAGAACTGACTAAATTTGTTCATCCCATTCTCCAACAAGGAAGGCTACAGCATGCTGCTGTCTATGATATTGAATTTAGAGCAGCATGGGCCAAAATAGGATACTTTATGACTTTACAACTTACATCTAAAGGGGAATGGCCATCCCAAGTGTCAAGAGCCAGTGCAAGAGTTCAATAGTGTCCAAGTTTTTCATCTAATTTAATAACACTTTCAAGTATCTGAGTCAGTACATTACTGCATTCTGCACAAATGAGCAGGAATTCATCAAGTAAAACAAATTAGTTATCACATATGAGTTATTATAGTTTTTGTTGTTTAAATTTAAGATATATTTTATTCGTAAAAATGCCTTAAATGGTATCAATAAAATATGTTTCATGATATGTAGAGTCCATTGTAGTTTTGATTTCGATCTGAGATAAATATATCTAGTTCCTCAGTAATGTAAAAAATGTAAGAAACTATGAAAAATTACCGTTATGAAAAATCACTGTCATTGGTTGTTCAATATTATACATGATGGTTCAGACCAAAGAAAAACATAAATTGAACATTACAAGATCCTTGGTGGCAGTGTCTCAGTGACTGCATGAAATGTAACTCTAACAGTTAATGAGCCACGTTGTGGCAAAAAAGCTCTATTTGCCACAAAAACTCCCGGATCAGCTCTACGGGAGATTATGACCCTATCTAAACGTTCAATTCCGGCTGGGGAAGGGTCATTAAATGATGGCAGTGCCTTTAAATGAAAGTGTTCATTAACCCCAGTCCAATAGTAGAAGGGAAGGTCAGGGTCAATCCTCTTGTTAAACTCATTCATGATCTTTGGGAATTGTTCCTTGAAGGTCTTGTGGTCAAATATCGGTCCAGGAAGCTCATGAAATAGGGAAATAATGCCCTCTACATCATCTGTTGTGCTGGCACGGGGGTTTTCTGGGGGCAGACCTCTTACTTCGCCTTTAACTCGTCTTTGGCTACTGGTGCCACAATGATCTCCCTTGTAAGTCCCTGGATACCTTTAATTCGCCTAAGAAGAAAGTAATTAGGATAAAGTTAAAAATATATATTATTTCCTGATTTAGTTCACCACTAAATTTTCTCTGATTTGTATTGGTCTGAATTGATCATGTGATGCAATAGTGTTTGTTCCAGGAGAGACACTATCAGCCCATAGTGCCCTTCCGCAGAAAATACTAGGATGGGTAGAACTAGTGGATTTTTGTTTTCCTTTTGAAATGTTACATTTGGAGGGGTATGTGGAAAAATGCCCTAAGTGACTCTTGATCTCATTGCAAATTCTCCTTTTTTGTACACGGAAGTGAAAAGCAATTTACTAGGAGTATCTTCCAGTCTATCAGATGTCACTCAGGGTCTTTTACCATGCACCCCTTCATTTCCACGGGGCAACTGTCAGCCGATAGTTCCTCAACAGAAACACTCTTGACTATCGCTTAAATAGAGCAAATTCAATTGGAGACAATGTGTAATTCAGTGACACTGCCACAAGGGGTACCCTTGAACATTTGTCAAGAGGTAAAGTCTGAGCAAGAAATCTACAACTCAATCTCTCCCACCCCCAAAAAGGAAGAGTCTGCAACTGCACGAACCTGTTCACATCTAGCTTTGAAAAATCTCTACAGTCTTTGTACCATGGCATCCAGTCCTCCAAAATCCAGTCAAACATAGCCAAGTTATTTTTCTTTCTTGTCTTCTCATCTGTAACAGGTCAGTAAAGTTTTAAAAGTCAGCTTACATATGAGTGCAATATAATGTGATCATAGTTAGCACAAAAATTCACTTGACAAAATATTCTTCAATTTTCAATTCCCACATCAGTCAGAAGGTTTGTTAAAAAGACTTTTGTATCAAATGTACACTGTGGTAACTCTGTCAATTTAGCCACTATGAAAACACAAAAGTCCATTGTCATAAACAGAGGTCAGATTAAGGGGGAGGCTGAAGGTGGGGTCAAATAAAACTACTGTTAGTAGATAATTTGAATTGTACCTATATTACAACATTATCAATAAGTTGCTTTTACCCAATCCTCTCCCATCATTAGCTTTATGCCAGTTGAGAACAGTCTTGACCACTTTGGCCTCTGTTTCATGCTTGTTGTCCTCCATGAACTTTAAGACACCAACAGAGAAGAACTTCTCACAGTCAGGAACAGACTGGTTTCGTTTCCCAGTCAATGCCTCATACGTCAGACCTGTCTTGTCATCATGGAGAGCATCTCTAAAATACTGGAGACCAACTGAGGGAATACAACCTTCTCTGGCACATGTTGTGATATGGTTTAGCACATGATTTTGGTCTTCCCTCATGAAAGAATTCTCCAGTACCAGGACTCTTCTCTGGAACATAAAGGTGTTCGTTAAAATTGACACCCATGGCAGTAAAGTCATTCACCTTCTTGTGAAACAAGTATGTGGCCATCAGGGATTTCAAGGAGTCAGACTTGCTTTCTGGTAAACCTTAAGAAGAAAACACATTTCATGCAGAACAAATCCCTCTTTCATCAAACTCTTAAAAGTAATAACATTACATGTAACAAGGGAACATGCCTGACAAACACCTTGTTAATAATTATGACAGCCACCACACAGTCATATGGGCTGTTTCCACTAATGAAATGTAAGTCTCAAACAGAGTAGTATAGTACTATGGAATACTATGGTGTGCTGGACCGTACAAACTCTAGAGCCATACAGTACCTGATGGGAATAATGGGACAGTGGTACTATAACAGTTGACAACATTCTGCTAACAGTTACCTGCAGTGGATATCTTATTATTTGTTAACTAAACCTTTAGTAATGTATAGTATCTTTGAAACAAATTTTAAGAACATAATAAAGACATTTTCAGACTAATTTCTCACCAAGCACCTGGTAAATAAGAACTTGGTCTGCTTGAACCCCAAAATCATACGTTCGTATGCTGTATACTGTAGTTCAGTGTATTACTTTTACCTGTCTTCCAGGGATGTGGGTCATATTTTACAGGGAAGTGTGTCCTCCTTAACTGAAGAAGTGCTTCCTCAACAGGCAATCCTTGTTCAATGAAACTGTTCATCTTCTCAACATCATCTTTGGGTACAGCAGGGTGATGCTCTTCAGGTTCAATAGCGTCACCTTAACAACATATTAAATACCTTTTTATGGAGAGGCACACATGTCTGTACTGTTTATTAATGACATAATTACAGAGTGATACTACAATCATGAACTGAGAAGAATTTGTTCATTGCTTGCATGCCATGAATAAAGAAACACAACAATTTAATAGATGGTTTTCACACGACGTCACTAAAATTTAAACTATGAAACTATTGATCTTCCTGAGATTTACTTTCATGATGTATAAGAGCAGCTGAAAAATAATTTTCATACAAATTTTCGCTCCAAATGGGTCATTGGTTTTGTGATACACTACGCTTGAATTTCAAAGCTTTTGTGTGACTTCGCATTGACATGACGGCCTAGAGAGCTGTCATGATGGTTAAAAACGTGACTTGTTTCGGGGAATTTGGCTATCTGAACTGTTTATGTCTTAGAAAAAGTATTATTTTAATGTTTTAGAGTTCCTCGAGGGATAAATTCACGCTTCTGTAGCAAAACTCAGTCACAGATGTTTCTGTTGGTTTCCGGCTGCCATGTTGGTGCCCATACGGATGGGCACCAGCATGGCATCTCCATACAAATCTCTTTAAATTTGGGTAAAAAATTTCTCTGCATACATTGTATCTTACATAAGAAAAATTGCTGTGACCAGAATCTTGGCGAGAAGTCTTTGCATATCTACCTTCTTTCATTTCCCAGATTCTGGACTTAATCTATTGAACAGTTTTGATTTTTATTTTGATCTATTTTGAATTGCATGACACTGAAAACCAGCAATTGGCATGTAGTATGCCACCCTTAACCTTTCTCAATACAAATAATGCTGCTTTCAACATAATGGCATCTGACAGTATGAAGGACATACACGTACCTCACAACACTAGTATACAATGAAGGACGTCCAATTTCAGTACTGTAGCACATTGGTTACCGGTATTAAAAATGTCTCTTTGCAATCAAAAATTCATGTTCTGTATTTCTCACTCATATGTGTCATATACAGAACTGTTATCAAATGCCAGAGAAAGAGGATGTTGCTTGGGTAATGCCATTCTGAGCCTACCCCCATTATTTTGTTACACAGACACACCATTCTCACTTAAATTATTACAACTTGGAGTCCCTCTCCCCATAAAAGGTATTCAATCCATAGTCATGTACTTACCAACATGCTTTGGCCTAAGATATCGCTCAATCCGACAAAAGGATGTGGAATTTGCTTCTTTTTTGGCATCCATTATCAGCTGAATGATAGAGACTGGCCTTTGTGACCCCTTAGTCCTCAATGAATTAAACTCACCATCGGTAACAAATCCTTCAAGAGATACAAATAAGAAAAGGATAGTACCATCAGCTGCAGGTAACATAAATGGGGATGCTTATCAGTACCTGCATTGGTCATAAATGGCAATATTACAAGGGATTATCTCTATTCCTAATTTACTAGTACCATAGTAGGCAAAGGTCACAAACTGTGTACCAACAACAACCATTCCCAAGGTTTTCCATTGTAGCCTTTAACTCATCATGGAGTCCTCTAAGTTTAGCTCTTGAATGGTAGGGCCCGAACAGGGATGGCGTAAGGCTTCAGGTCCCTGCACTCATCTGCAATCATGAAGACCATCAGCTGGGTTGCAGCTTCCCATCACTTTGAAAACACATCTTTGATGTACGCCTGAACATCTCTCCTCAATCCTGATAGTGAGGAAGGAATATTCCCTTTCTGAATGCTTGGGCCTAAGCACCTGTTGATGATATCTTGACATTGTCCACTCATTTCCATGTTTGAAGCCTTTAAGGTCTCGTATGCATTCACTTCCCAGGCTAAGGCAAACAGGTTACTCTCGCTGATATTGCTCTGCTACCGTTTCTTTTCATAGGTATCAGTTGACTTGCATAAGCCATCTTCAAGAAACTCAGCATCATTCTGGAGGGTTCTCATTAGCTGTGTGAGATCCTTAACAATCTATGCAGAAGGCTGTCTTCTGTTCAGCCCAATTCCTTTGACGAAATCTAACAATGCCATGTACTGTTGGTGAAGGGCTGGCAACTAACCATCTCCCAGGTAAACATCCCCTGACCACTCACGCCGCATAGATTCCATCACCCCTGCTCTCATGTCACAAGCATCTGCCTTAATCCACCACTATCCTTTTGGATTACATCTTTTGGCAGTTTTCAAAGCCTCAATCTGCAATTCAGTGCATACAAAAGTCATATTGACGTATAAATTTGAATAATTACAACAAGCTACTGTTAAAATGTGTTTTTTTTTTCTTTTTTTTTTCATAATGCTGCATGCTCACCTGGATTTTTGTATCTCTTGTGAAGCTCTTTTGCTGAATCCTTTGTCGAAGTTGTCTTGCAGATAGGCCAGCAATATTGACTTTTGCCTCTAAAAACAAAAGACAAAAAAAAAAAAACCTCTCCTGGATTTATGACTGAGGACATTACATCCACACTCTCCTTCTTCAAAAGCAAACCAACACTGACCAGGGAGTAGTAAGCAAGCGTACTCTTGTTAAGCACTGGCTTAAGTCTGTAACATGCATGTTTATGTTACTCACAAAATATCTTCAAAGTTGTAGCTTCACTTTATGCAAATAAATGTCAATTCAATTATTTAGAAAGATTTCACGGGGAACACAAATGTCAGATTACAGTATTTGATTACTGTAATCTGAACTCAGTGAACACTAAACAATACTGTTAAGTTCAGCTTGGATAAATTAAAATATACCTTATATAATTACTATTGTTTTATAGCTGCTCTCACACTCTGGGATGTACAAGTTAACCAGTCAACATCATACAAATTAAATTACAGGTACCTTCATTGGATCTCTTTGAGTTTTTCTGGGTTTTCGATTCTATTTTGGTACATTATGAAGTTCCTCAATTTGTTGGGGAGGAACTGCAGCTTGCTCGAGATCCACCTTGTCACTTGCGCTCAAGCCACTAAACAGTGAAGAAATTTCAGGACAAGGTGCTGCATCTTCACATGGAGCATTTTCATCCCCACCTGTCATCAACGCAGCTAAATCCTCTGTTACATTTACTGCCTGTGAAAGTACATCTTCTTCAAGTGTCCTTGGTTCCACATCACTGGTTACTGAATCACCTGTAGATAACTTTTCATCTTCCTCCTCGGATGTCTCTCCATCGTAGCTTCACATCAGGCCATGGAATAGCCTGTCTCATTTGTGGCCAAAGTGGGCAAACATAGTTGTTTGCCACTCAGCATAATGATCAATAGGATGCAAATTTGCTGAATTTTCTTTGGCAAAAGATTCTAGGTTGTGTTGTATTAAACCAAAAGGCATACAGTCCTGTGGCATTCTCGGACCTGTGCCATCTGACCTCAACTGGCCAATACTTTGCACCAGAAAATAAAGAGTGTTCCCAAGACCAACAGCTTGAAGATTTTTCAACGAACACCCAGCAAGTTTTATGAAGTCTTTTGGAACAAAGTTGCCATCCACACCAATATCACAAAAGAGATACATGCTGAACAAAAAGGAAAGAAATTGCACGCATTGAAGTTTTGTCATTTTAGAGAATCCATCACTCATGACTCTGATGAGATCGCCAGTTGCAAAGTCTTGATCCCCAACAGGAGATGGTGACTGGTGAAAAACAGGTGACAGACATTCAGATACATTTCCTTGAGTACTGGCTGATCCCTTCACTGGTGTGGAGCTGATGCTAGAAATGTCTGCAAGTTGCTGGCCTTCAAAATAATCAATATTGAAGAATTCTTCTGCTTCATCAAGTGTTTTTAGTTTCGAGCTAAGGTATCTCTGCACTTTGCGTCGACAAGCAGTACCTTTATGGAGCCAAAATAAATAAAAATAATGGGCATTTATACACAGAAGATAGTGGAACAGCACCCTTATGGTGTACCAAGGTGCATTGACAATTTGAAGTAGTGAAATGTAAGTATTACAAAAGAATAGACCACATAGTAGCACATAAACATTAAATTTTAAGAGCAGTGAGATCAAAAGTGCCAGTCAACAGGTGTACACACAACATCCATGTAGCTCACATAGCCTATGCACATTTCTTTATGGTTGCATGCAAAACCAGGGCATTTTCTAAAGATAAAACCGCTATACATTATTTCTTGAGAGTAAATAAGCCTTTGGAAAATGCTGAAAACAACTCAAACAGTAGAAAAGGCAGGCAACCTTATATAAATCATAAATGTTCTTGGGTTGAGGTGTAAATTAATTTATAACAGGGGTACAGAGAATATTTTACAAATGAATATGCCATCATACACCAAATAATTTCATACATATCACTTCTCTGTGGAAGGCCACAATACTTGGAAATAGCTGTTGCACATCTCTCCCAGAAATCAGTCCTCTTATGCGATGGTCAAACATTTGGAGCATCAGTTTCATGGAAAAGTGCAATAAACTGCACTAAGGTAGAGATCTCTTTCTCCTCCCAGGTTGCATTGTTAGTACTGGAGGAGGCACTTGAACGGGTTTCCTAAAGAGTTGAGTCAGATATTACAATTAAAAATCTTTAAGCGAATGTTTTCTGATCATAAATTTCATAAGATTATAATAAAATGAGTACAAACCTCTTTAGAAGCCTTGTCACTAAACACAAGAGACTTCCTCGGTGTGCCAGCTCGGCGTCTTGCGCTCTTCTTTGGTGGCTTGTTTGGAGTGTTGCCTGTTAATTGGAGGCCCAAAGGCCGTTTGTTTTGTTTTGACATGCCGAATCGGCAAAACCGAAGGAAAACATACAAACTACGAAAAAAAAAAAATAGCAACAGGAGACCATAACTAAATGCATATCTGAGATATAAAGAGAAAAAAACGATCCACATAAGACACAAAACTATATTTTGTAGAGGTAAACCACGAGTTTCAACTCCCGCGAAATACCGCATGGTATGAGGAATATGTCACATCTCACTGAAAAAGCCACAACTTCAAGGCCGATTTTGACCGTTAAAATGGCGGGGTCCGCCTGGGCCCGCCGGACTTTTGTTAAAGTTCAACTGTCCAACTGACGTCCTATGCAAAATAAACCTACAATACAGATCCAGGTTTCGCAAAAAAAAAAAAACCAAATGATTATCCATGTCTAACATGTATGATAGACAAGCATTTTCAACATGGCATGATTTTCATCGACTAGTTTTGATACAAAAAATCCTCACCTGAATTTCAAATTTGCTCAGTAACTGGCATAGCTATAATACTTGACGCTTGTAGAAAAAATATTCTTGAGATATCTTTTAGATCGCAGAAACCGGCTCGAGAACGATGAACTACACAACCGACAGGACGAAAAACTTGTCCTCCATTTCTCTCGCTGAGACGGCATATGATTGCTTAAGAGTCCCTGTCCATAAAAATGGAAAATAACTCGGCAAGGGTCGAAAATTCGATTTCGCTCATAGTTTTATGACAGATAGGCTAGGGCACGACGAAAACTACTGAATAGTTTTTTTGGCAAAATATCCTTTTATTTCAAAGAAATAGGCAAATTACCAAATTCCGTTAAAATCGTCATTTAACGCACCATTTTATTAAACAAGTTTGAGAGCCTCGCATGCAAAACCACATCATTCTTCCGTCTTTAAAACACTCAAATATTTTTGTGCAATGTGTAAATGTGTACCGGGTTGATTTTAGGGAATGTGCCGTTGTCTTTTTGGGTGCAAGATAATTAAATTTCGAAGACATGAATTTCATTCACTTAAAAGTACTTCGTGAATATAATTAATCTTCACCATGTGCGAAACCTTCAAATGGATCAAGCTTCTGGTGGTTGAATCGCAGAAGGATGGTCTACAGATTCCTGTAAAAATTTCTTTGGGCAAATGATTGTGAGCGACGCGAGAGCTTTTCAAAGTACGTTAAAAATGCAAATATTCGACCATCCGTCGTCAAATTTCAATTTACGGGTTAGACGTATATTTTAGCATGCGCCACATGACTTGATCTATCTTAAGTTGAAATAAACACAGAGCTGATAATTTCGAAATGTTCTAACCTCATTTGCCGTAAAAGGCAGGTCCAAAGCGATTTGACGTGTTTCTCTCACCATTCGTCGCACATATAAAGCAGAAGTTTGCTTTTGTTTACATAACGTCCGATGTACATCGCCAACTGTCAACTTATTTAACGGTCGAATACCATGAATCTGTGACCCTCTTTCGACACAAATAATCACCACTGCATCTAAGTAAAAAACGGCTAAGTCATTTGTAGACAGTTGCTTGCTTTGCACTACACCAAAATATTACGTTTGATCATCATGGTTTGATGGCTTGAATCCTTGCTTGCAGCGGTTCCTTGTTCGTCACGCAATGCTGTCATTCCATTTTAAGGGGGAGGGGTAGGACAATTTCTATCTTGATACGTAAGGCTCCGTAAGGCTTGGAATCACTGGGAGGGCCTGATTAATGTAATAGCCAATTTGATTTCATGAGAATTTGTTTCAGAAGCCGGGCTGAAATTCGCCATGTAATCAGGCCCTAAGAAATGAAAAGAATGAATAATTTACCATTGCCCCTGTTGCTATCTTTTACTCGACCACCGCTACCTACAGGGCCCCTGCGTAATACTGTAACGCTAAACTCATAACAAGGTCATTTCGCGCTATGCAATTATTTTTGGTTTACATGTAATACAGTGGACTACCCTCGGGGAAATGGGTGGCGACCGCTTAATGGGCCTAGCCGCTTAAATAGAGGTTAGTGTACCTTGAATATTTAATTTTTCACTATCGGGCTATAAATTTCTGGTGAACATGGAGTCAGTTCGAGACAGTCATGATAGACGTGTGTTTGAATTATCACTCGTCATGCACCTTCAATTTCAGACTCTTATCTGCCATCGCCCTTTCCAAAACAAAGTTCTTAAATTTTGGGTGGCCGCTTAATAGGGGTAAAGACAATAATGAAACCCTTATCGGGATGACCAAATGATGGCCGCGGAGGCCACCGGTCAATAGGTGTTTTATTTACAATATTTTACTGACGATAATTTTGGACCGTATTGACAACAGTCCTCTATTTTCTGTCACATACCAAAGCCTCGCCACTTAGCAAACAAAATGCGCCAAATAAAATGGCATGGCGAGGGCTATTTACTCGCGTAATTACTAATTAAATTTAGTCTGTTTTTTTCACGAATTAGACACGTTGTGATTTCCTATTTTTATTTCAGCTAGTTCTTGCTTCATTGATCTATAATTTGTTTATGGCGATTTTCTTAACATACTAGTGAGCACAGGCACTGGCTTTATCAGCTGTTGTCTGAAACATCAGAACGTACAACAAACGTGATATGCACCGAGGCCACGTACACTATAGAATACGATTATAAAAATATACATATATATTATTATATATATGAAAAACAGATGAACAATGATTAAATGTGCAGCATATGCCGTGACAGCATTGCGTGACGAACAATAATGGCTGTGAGATTGTGCTGCGCCGACACGCTTCTCAGCAATGGTCAGCAATCGATCAAACGCAATATTTTGGCGCAGGGCAAAGCAAGCAACTATCTACAAATGACTCAGCCGTTTTAGACTTAGATGCAGTGATGTTCACATGCGCAGAAAGATGGTCACGGATTCATAGCATTCGACCAATAATAGATTGACACTAGGCGATGTACATCGGACGTTAACCTTGTGTAAACAAAAGCAAACTTCTGCTTTATGTGCGACGAATGGTCAGAGATCGACTAGAAACACGTCAAATCGGCTTTGGACCTACCTTTTAAAACAAATAAGGTCAGAACATTTCGAAATTATCAGCTCTGTGTCTATTTCAACTTACCATAGGTCAAGTCATGTGGCGCATGCTAAAATATACGTCTAACCCGTAAATTGAAATTTGACGACGGATGGTCGAATATTTGCATTTTTAACGTACTTTGAAAAGCTCTCGCGTCGCTCACAATCATTTGCCCAAAGAAATTTTTACAGGAATCTGTAGACCATCCTTCTGCGATTCAACCACCAGAAGCTTGATCCATTTGAAGGTTTCGCACATGGTGAAAATTAATTATATTCACGAAGTACTTTTAAGTGAATGGAATATATGTCTTCGAAATCTAATTATTTTGCACCCAAAAAGACAACGGCACATTCCCTAAAATCAACCCAGTACACATTTACACATTGCACAAAAATATTTGAGTGTTTTAAAGACGGAAGAATGATGTGGTTTTGCATGCGATGCTCTCAAACTAGCTTAATAAAATGGTGCGTTAAATGACGATTTTAACGGAATTTGGTAATTTGCATATTTCTTTGAAATAAAAGGATATTTTGCCAAAAAAACTATCCAGTAGTTTTCGTCATGCCCTAGCCTATCTACTATAAGAATATGAGCGAAATCGAATTTTCGACCCTTGCCGCGAAATTAAGAATTCGTCTGGTTTTTACGGGCAGGCACTCTTAAATACTGTCACGTGAACCGTGTCAAACACCGCCTGTACCGCTCCCCCTTACTCTGGCTGAGACGGCATATGATTGGTTGAATACTTTCACGTGAATCGTGACTCCCGCTAGATGTTATTTAGATTTCTCCGTGCAACACGTCCTTTACTCAGGGGCGGGGCAGAAGACTCGTGAAATTTTTGTACTGGATCATCCAACAAAAAGTGACGTCACATCCGGTTTAAACGGTGCCGCGCACCTCGTTTTACAAAGCGAAAAAATGGCGTTTCGATTGGGGAAGATTTTCTTCTATTTGCAAACCGTCAGGTCCGTGTCCTTCCATACTGAGGATAGAAATACGTTGCAGGCACATTTCTTCGACTTTTGAAGCAAAACTGTTGGCAAAAGAGAACAGTTTAGTATTGTTTGGAATGAAAATAACGGTGAGCCTTCTGTCATCGAATGGCGGATTTTACACATATTCAAAACTGGTGTTGTTCCGACTTTTGGTTCTTATTGTTCGTGATTCGGTGATAACACTAAGTGTAATAGCCTATAATGTTAACAACAACCTGGATGAAGTATCGCTGGCCATAGTTTGCACTGTGTACAACTGGAACATATTTAACAGAAGCCGTTTTTTTCTGAAAGTGAACACAGTTGAAGTTCTGTATCCACGTGCGTGTGGTGGAAAAGACATGCTGAATCGTATACTGAAGCTTAGTATCCTATTTCCGTATCTCTTGCTGAATACGGTTTTTCTCTGTAAGATATAAGCAATGTTGAGAGTTAGAGGCGAGCTTTGGGGATTACAGATTTCCCCGAAGAGATCAACAAAGTGAAGCAGTCCCCCACCAAATTTTTCAGGGAGTACCCCTCCCCCCCCCCCCGGGCACTGGGAAGTTGTTCATTAATAAATGCTGGACAGAATTCAAATTTTATCCAGTCCTCTGTATTGTCTGAGCTGCGATGCTGGCCTGGGGATCAACTTTTTTGGGCAGTCCCAAAAGAGTGGGGTTGGCCTGTTTAGGGTTAGCCCTCGATGGTATGTTTTTATCCCTGCTTTTGACAGGTACCCACTTCCACTGTGACCCAGGGTGGGGGTCACTCCCTTATATGCGCTATAGGGGTATGTGTGGCCCCAAAAGGTATGGTTTTCAGCCATTTTGGTCATGACTAGGGTATCAGTTTTGGCCATTTTGGCCTTAAATAGGATACGGGTTTTGTACTCTAGTCTTGAATTGGGTAATGTTGTTTAGAAGAAGCTACTTTTTCATCATTATTAACAAGACCATAAACAAAAGGCCTTAAAATATTATGTTTAGGGTGACTGTGTGAGCTACAATGTGGTAAATAGGTTATCAAATTTTTGGTCTGGTCATAAATAGGGTAGGGAGAATTGCAGATTTTGGTCATAAATAGGGTAAGGGATTTGGGAAGCTGGCCGCACTCCATGAGTAGTTCATAAATGCTGGACAGAATTCAAATTTTATCCTGTAATTAGCTTTAAGCTGTAAATTATTACCTATTAATAATAAAATAGAGGACATCTGTGTTTCTATTCGACAATAATTATTGGACTATAAGGTCAAGAATTATTCTTTGAGGTGATAGTTTGAGGCTGTATCAACTGTACTATCACCTGATGGGAATCTTAAGCTAGCAATCCAATAATATTGTTAAGTAGAATTGTAATTAAATTTTCTTCAAACCATGATTTACCATTGTTTCTTTATCAAACTTCATACTTAGGTGCAATCATACAAATTTATCTACATTCCCATACTTGTAGTCATTATTAGTTAATTCGACTATTTTGAGATTTTAAAGTTATGTTTTATATATCAAATTGACTCAACAAGAGATGCTGTGGGAACACAGGCTGCTGGTGATTGTTTTCACAGCTTTTTTAGTTCTTCCAAAGATCTGTTTACAACACCTCATCTTCTGTTAATCTGGTGGGGATACAATGTAGCTCTGTAGCAATGGGACCTTTGTTCATTATTTGATATAATTCACAAAGGTCAGTTGTGATTGCTCCATTGTGGGTGGGCTGAGAATTCTAGCTTGGTTTGATCTTAAAGTGATTGTTTGCTATTAATTTCCCAATGCATTCAGCTGAATTTGGCCCTGCATGACTATTCATAACCCTTATTGTATAATCAAATGTGCAATATCCCTCTTAATATTTGTTTGAGTTTCCCTCAGTCGTTCAATCACAGTGGGTTTTGCTGAGTTAATTTTCTCTTCTTTGTAAATTGATATTTCTGCTTAAAATTCTAAATCTTGGTATCACGTGACACTCGCCATGCCAAGAGTTGTCCCGGTTAGCCAAGCCAAAGTGTTTATATAAAGAAAAGTTGTCCTGCCTGTCAGGGTGCCAAGGCGTGACATGAGCCAAGGCTAGGCAACTCACCCACCCCTGTAGTCTTGCGGGCAAGACAGGTTCATGATCCTAAATGTAAACGGTTGGTTGAATTTTCAAAGAAATAAGTGAAAAGTTAGTTTGGCCAGGGGCACTCAGGAGAAGGGTTGTCTTGGGTACCCAAGACCATATAAATGGGCCCTTATATAAATGGGCCCTAAGGCCATTCTATTTTATTTCCACACTCCCTCTTCTTCTGTTGACATGAGCTTTAGACAGGGCTATGAAAGAGTTATTTCTGCACTTTTATCTTTTCTGTTAGGTGGTAAATATTGACTTATTTAGTGAGTGTGGCTGGGGGGAGGGGGTGTGGATATAAAATGGAATATCTCTAGTCAGCTCTGGGCCCAAGTTGCGTGTTGTCCAACTGATTATGCAAACTCTACTTTTCAAAATCTTTATGGGTAGGTGTTTGAGAGGATCATCTTATATGTTCATGACTACAGCGGAACCCTGCCTTATGGCCACCCCATTCACATAGCCACCATGTTATTACGGCCACTTTATTCTGGCTTGAACGAAAGCTCAGTCAGTCGGTCATTTTCTTATTTAAAGAACCCCTTTAACCACACTGTTAACGTGGTCAGATTTTTGTGGCCCATTGGCAACCAGATTAACAGAGTTCCACTGTAATTTATAATTGTCAGTGTTGGTTGTTTTTAGAATATTTGTATCTCATAGAGGTGAAAATGAATTTGAGCTATTACCCACAAAACAAAATGCTGGATCGTACATTTTAGGAGATCAGGCATCACTTTCATAGTGAAGTCCCATAACTCTATTATTTGGAGATTGGTTACCCCCATCCCTGAAATTACCAAGGCTGATATCTCCATTATCATGTCATCAAAGCCATAATATTTTGACACCTACTGTATCAAACACAGTTTCCATAAGCAGTAACAAGAGTCTTCCTTTGGTAAACCAAAATAGTACTTGCTGCCAGGTGTTTTATTAAAGTATAACCCTTCCAGAAGCCTTCACAAAGTAATATCAGTTGCTAACAATTTTTTTGAGGCTGATTTAAATTTTGTAATAAATCATACTGAACTGGCCCAGGTTGCATTTAGCTCACATGTTTTCAGTTAAAAGGAGAAGGTCACTCCAAAGAGCTTACTTTTTTTGTCTTCACTTATAGCAAGTGAATATACAGCTTTTCCACTCACCAAAGGTTCAGCCTCTGAAGTGCCTGCTATCCTTAAAGAACTTTGTCTTGAAATTAAGAAGCGACTTTGGAGGACACCATTTTGCAACTGTCTTGGCAGCCAGGCTGTGTTCATTTGACTTCATTCTGTCCAACTCAAAATTGGTGGGAAGGAGAAGAACCTGCAACTGACTTGGCATCTGTGATCACAAGGTCAGCAAAATCTATTTTTTTCCAATCGATTATCTTCTTCACTATCTTCAATGCCATTATTTTGGAGTTTAGAGCATTTTTAGCTCAAATTAATATGTCTCAAGAGCAGCCATAACCTAGAGTGGTAGTCAAAAGCTTGTGGGAAGCCATTAGGACAAAATCTCTCGGATGGAATGATGTCATGAAAACTTGGCTTAGGTGCTTCTTTGGAGGCGGACTTCATAAGGAAAACCTGCACTTTAGACGCTGAAACTTCTGTGAGTTGCTAACCTAAGTGCAAGGTTTTCATTAGCATCTACATAAAATGCAAAATGTTTTTTGGAGTGACCTTCTCCTTTATACATGTATCCAAAAAACAAAATATATATTGTCCAAACTCAGTCACGTTAGTAGTGTTAGTGTCCAATGAGTACCTGCAAAGAGATAGTTATACAGTCATTCTAGCAACGCTTCTCAATATTCTGGGAGTCTTCCACCTACCATTTAGATCATCCACCCCAGACAACTTTTGAACTATTGTCCATATATAAGGGACCATGGGCTCCTCGGGACAGTGCTTAAAGTGCTATTATGATGAAATTTGCAGTTGTCCTCCATAATATGAGCATAACAGTTTTGTTACCATGGCAACATACTGGGTTTCAGCCTTCCCTGATATAGGCTTTTCTGACCACCTTTGGCTTTCCATTTTGATATTTGCCAATGGTACCTCATCAGCCCTGTTTAACGTTTTTCAAGCTGAAAATCACTGAATTAGTTAAATCAGGTTAGAGGGGACTGGAAAAGAGTGAGTTGCCATGGGAAAATACAGGCTGTATATAATTTTTATAGCCATAGGTGTGTTTCCTGTAGTTCTAACTATAAGCCTACCAACATTATGTAATATTGGGTTAAGTGTATGACAACATCAGTCAACTCATTTGCATATTTATATTTTTCAAACTGGAATATCTTTGTAACTGATGCACATATTTGCAAAAGGTAAACTGCATTTTAAATCTTTTGTGGAATTCTATGTGATACACCTGAAAATTCTGACTCATGGGGTAAAATTTAATGACATTGAGTTGAATTTATGCTGTTGGCAAAATTTTACTTTAGGGTGTCGAAAGGAATTTGGAGGGGAATTTGGTGTGGTTATTGACTTGACAGAGGTTGGTTTTGTTATTATTGTTATTATCTTCTATATTTTTGAGGCAGAGTGGTTGTTGGCAAAAGCCGAACTGGCAATATCCTCACTGACCTGTGTTTAGATGTTTTTAGGTTTCTGTCTCTGACAATGAATGTCAATTTAAGTAGTTGCACTGTCTTTACAATAGCACATATGGATATTAATAGTATAGGTATATTTCAATTAATCCTCATACTAAAATTATAGTAATTTTATAGCTAAATTTCTACCTCTGCTTTAATTTGTTTAAACCAGTAATTTTTTTTAAACCAATTTAATTTTATCAAAGGGGATTTAAGGGGGAATCTGAGAGCAACAATAAATCAGGCTAACAAATATAAGGAAATTTGCAATGATTGCTTTCATGGCCTAGTGGAGATGAAGTGGACCAAAAAGTCAGAGATCTGATGTTTGAATCTAGGTCTGTCTGTTTAAAATACAAAGAAGATTGTATTGTAGTATAGGAGTATTTTGGTAAGTTATGTTGGGGGGTTGATATGGGATCCTGGCTGTACTGTTGTAAGGCAGGAATAGGGACTGAGGGGTGGGTGGTGTGCTTGTGATCCTTTTTAAAAACCACTCTGAAAGTGAAAACAAACTGATTTGAAAAATTTACAGCACAGGTAAAAATTATACATTGTATCTTGTTTTTTATAGGTGGTGAGCAAATATCCACAAGAGACCTGTCCAAGTGTGATTTTTTTTTACTGATAATGGAAATCATAATAAAGATACAAAGCCACCTTGGTGTGATTTCTTCCTTGACAGTGAAGTGCAACCTAACCAAAAGTTGCATTCTGTAAGAGGTTTACAAAAATTAAATGGAAAATTAAACTACACCAGTTTGTATTAATTTTATAAGTACTCCTCTCTCCAAAATATATTTGGTGTGCTGTCGTACTGGCAAGAATATAATATAGAAATTTTATGGGAAATGTTGCCATTTAAAAAATATGCAGCTCAGACACAATAACAATAATTCTCATTTCTGTGGTGTTTTCTTCAGTGTGGAAGTGTAAAAACAAATTCTACTACCCTACATGTAAGTTGAAGAATATAGGAACTCCTCTGAAAAAGTTTGTTGTTGTTGTTGTTTTTTCTGTTCATTTTCTTTATATTTTCGTATAGGCAGTTTCTTCACAACAGATTGTAAGATAATAACTAGCCATAAAAAGGATGTTTTTATCTCAGAGATCATTTTCAAGATAAAAAAGTGATTTTTATTTATATTTTTTTATTTTCTTTGGGCAGGGACGTTTTGAGAATTTCCCTAAAAATATCACAAGGTACAAAGGAAGGGGCAAAAATAAAAGTTATGTTTTCATTATCAATTTGAGTCTCCCTATGAACCTGCAAAGTATGGTCATTATTTTATACTGTTGTGGATGTAGTTATGCCCATTTTAATTCAAAATACAAATGGGAACTTACATTGATAATCACTCAAGCCCTTGGCACTGTTTGTTTTTCAATTGCCTTTTTCCACAAAACAAATTCAACATCCTTGCTACACAAGGAGGGGGAGGGAGGGGGTATTCTACATGGTTTTAAATAGGGAAGCTCCATCTCAAGGTCCAACCCCTTACCCGTTCACATACATTAGTAACATTTTGACAGAAGAGGTGCCTCTTTTGTAGGCAATTCATTGTAAAAGGGTACCCCTTTACAAGCCTATTTAAGAATACTGCATCCCTTTTCTAAACCCAGCTTAGAAAGAAGTTCTAAAATGTCTTTTTGAACAATATAACAGAATCCCCTCATTCTGGCACAGTAAAGTAAATGAGAGATTATCAACAACATTTTAGAACAAGAAAAAGGGATACACCTAAAAGACAGATTTCCCTACCCTTTCATAGACCCAAATTGAACTTGTCAGAAATTCCTTACCCTTTAATAGTTATACCTGGAGCCTGAAAACTTTTGAGCAGAGCCTCCCCAAATATGTCATTACAGGGAGTCCTCCCAAGTCAGGAACTCTTAATAAGTAGTGATGAAGCTGGCGTTAAGACTGGTCTGATCAGGCAGCTTCTTCAGTTTGTGAGTACAAACTTGTTGCTCTCAGTCAACTTCTAGTTACTAGCTAGCAATCACGTTTACAACACTAACACTAACAATGTCACTCAAATTCTGGTTGTTCAGTTCCACCGCACCATGGTCACTCATCATTGTCAGACATAACTTCATTAGCTTGTAAAATTCTCCAGCCTGGCAGTGTCATTGTTGCTATGCCTGTTCCCAGACTTCCTTATATGGATGGGTGTCGGGGCTTGAGATTGCATATTGAAGAGTGATGAATTAAAATAATTGAACTCTATAAGAGAGAGTTGTCAGAATTGCTAGTGTTCTCTCATTCCCTGGCACTGAAATGTCTATTATATAGAGAAAGCAGACTGAAAATAGGGCAAAACGTCTAAGTAACCTTTCAAAATAAGTTGCAAATACATATGATAGTTAGGGATTAAAAGATAGGGAACTTGGGCTGTAAACAAGGCAAATGAAAGGAATCGAAGAAATTAAAGGTGCATGCTTGACCTCATAGGATTGGGGAGGGGGGTGGATTGAAACTTTATAGTGTCGCTGACATTTGACACTGTTGAAACAGAAAAATAAATTACATTATAACTGAAAAAAAAAAACAAAAAAACACGAGATTCCCAGATTACTGAATTGCCCATAAAAATACCCTCTTGTTTATATGTAAGGGGTTCACGGCCTGCTTGTGTACGTGTTAAAGGAAGCGTTTACCATTATTAAGGGACTACCAAGGGAAAATTTAAGATACCAGTTTGAGTCACAAGCAAGAACAAGAATTTGAGTTAGTGTCGATCGGCAAGAAAGTTGCGCCCCGTTATGTGTGTGGGTCTTACAATGTGATACGATTAACAGCTCTCCATTACCCTCAAGTGTTTGTCAATGGTAAATTTGAAAAAAATGGGCTTCAGTTAAATAGGTTCTCCCACGGGTAGAAAACTGACATTGCGCTTTTCTCTCAGTGTAATGCCTACCTAAGAGAATAGGATATTTGAATTGAGTGCAACTTACCTAGAATTCATTATTTCCACGCAAACGATGACTCCTGTGGAATTCAGCGAAGAAGAAACGACGACATTTCGTAAAAACACACGCCTTCACAACAGCGTCTTTTTGAATAAATAATTGTTCCCTTCCTCAAACAAACGATATGGCGAGGAAGAAGATAAAATTTTGTTTATCTTGGCCAAATAAAACGTTAGAAATATCCGGCCGATTGCGAAATATTGCTGTTTTACTTACAGGGAGAATGATTATGTCGCAGTCAAATTTTATTTTGTCGCTTAACCCGATTGTTTACCGGATGTGACGTCACTTTTGTTGGATGATCCAGACACAGAGACAACAGAGACACAAAACAGTGTAAGGCGTCACAGTGTTCTCCCCGCCCGCGCCCCCGCCTTGTACTTACTGAGATGGCTAAATTGAGAAGTGATCGAAAAATTGAAAAACCTGGGTCTTTTGGATGTATTGTTCCATTTCTTCTGGTTGCAAATTTCCAGCTTGTTGGTGAGTTGTTTATGCAATTTAAGCTTACTTCTAGTTCCGTACGTGCAGAACTGCATTCGAAAGGTGATTATTCGCAAGTTTTAAAGTTCTCGTTTACGTGATTTTACTTCGATAATTCGATTTTTCTCATAAGCTGGGATTTCGAAGCCCTTACCTAGTCAATCACGAAAATGAGTTTTATTTGATTAAAAATTCCAATTGAAGTTTTCTAGGATTGATTGAAGTTCGGTCCGCTCGACACAAGTTTCATGCCTGCCGAAACTGGAAAAATGTGGCACCTGTTTGAAACTGCCGAACTACATGAATAGAAAGTATAAATGGCCCTTAAAATCTCTTACCTGGCTTCAAGATTAAAGATTTGGTCCTTTGATCCGGGAAGATTGGGAACTAAAACACGTGTTGTAAACACAAAATGGCCGTGGCATTTATCAATCCTTCCTTGGCTCCTTGGCTCCCCGGATCACCGTGATTAAACCGGTTTCGATGAAAACAATGGTCAGTAATACAAAGAACATCGAAGTATGTCATGGTCACGCTCGACACAGATGAGGAAAGTATTGAATGTACTTTATATACAAACCTACAGCTGGAAGGAAAAGCTAGCAGTTTTAATGCTACCTAGGTTTCAAGGATCGCTGCAAAGGACCAGATCTTTAATCTTGAAGCCAGGTAAGAGATTTACGTGAATTTATCGGGGCACTTTACGGAGGCGAGTGTGTTAGTTACTCACTGGAATATTTTCAAAATTTCCTAAATTTTAAGCGGTCGTTAGTTTTGAAAACCCAGTGGGCAGACAAATTTTATTATTGTTTTAAAGTAAGGGCCATTTATACTTTCTATTCATGTAGTTCGGCAGTTTCAAACAGGTGCCACATTTTTAAAACGTGCCTTCAAAGTAGAGCTATTTTCGCGCTTGGTTCAAATCTCGATTGAACGGATAGAAAATCTTCTTTTAACCGTTGAAGGAACAACATTGAATTATAATTGCAACATGGCTAAACAAACCTGCTATGATATATCTATAGTTGAGAAAAAGAATTGGGACTTTTGAGCGAATATTATTTTTTTTAGAGCGCCGGCAATATGTGCTATTTTTCCAGTTTCGGCAGGCATGAAACTTGTGTCGAGCGGACCGAACTTCAATCAATCCTAGAAAACTTCAATTAGAATTTTTAATCAAATAAAACTCATTTTAGTGATTGACTAGGTAAGGGCTTCGAAATCCCAGCTTATGAGAAACATCGAATTTTCGAAGTAAAATCAGTGGTCGGTTCCTATAGAGACAGCCTCTTACAGGTTTTCGAAGAACCATTTCAGCCCATGTATGTTTGACAGGCTTAGATGATGATTGTTCGCTTGTTGCAGCTGGCGTGTGCATAGCAAGGAGGTGAAACGGTTACCGCTCATCTCGCCACCAAGCGAAGTTTCCTTGCCACCAGTAATCTAAAAAGGCAGTGGATAAAAGAACGACAAATAATCTCTATATACGACTTGATCTGGTTGGGGGCAAACTCGATCAAGTTGAGTCGATGTGGGGGCGAACTCGGTGGGGGCAAACTCGCCATGGGGCGAAACTGGCAGCTACCATTATTCGTTGACCAGTTTTGTAATTTGGCAGTCGTAACAATTTGATAAGCTTATGTAGACACCATTAAGCAAGTTATTATTTCTAGTTTGTGTCACAAAAACTGGAATGTTGGATGTTGTGTTTCAGCGCCTTTAGTAACATGGATAGCACCTCCTCCTCAGTGGACTCAGACAGATCCAAATGACATTAGGACAGTTGATAAGCCAGTGCTAAATGGAAGTACTCAGGTGCCTCTGAGGTGGAGCTACATTCTGTCAGCTGGTTCACTGACATTAACTACATTTTCTGTAAGATTGAATGATGGCAGCTTCGATGACATTGGAACGATATCTGGTGGTAATACGCTAGTATTTAACAAAAATGAGTACCCAACACGTTTTGATATCAATGGAAGTGAACAAGCCACCTTGATAATAAACAAAGTCGCTGAGACAGAAGACGAGGTTTATGAGTGCAAGCTTACAACGGATTCAAACCAATGGAGTTACAGAATACGAGTCATTGTAACAGGTGAGTCAATGAGTAAAATAAATAAAATGTGTCACCTGGAATTATGGTCACTTCGCCCCACGGTCATTTCGCCCCCAGTCACTTTGCCCCATAATCAAAGTCACTTTGTTCCATACAAAAGTTACTTCACTCCATACAGAAGTTACTTCACTCCGTGAAAGAAATCAGTGAAATTTGTCGTGAACTTTTCATTTTGATGTTGGAGTTGGGCTGATTTTGAACTTATGTCAGTTCAGACTATTAACTAATGCAGCTTCCAGTCGCATTCGCTTATGCTTGGTAACACTAAATATCATTTCATTCAATTACTTTCCTTGTTAATTCTTATCGTTATCGGCCCAATAGTTTTGCTTACTTGAGAGAGACGACATTCGGTAAATGTCGTCTTACTTTTACCGTGTGTGATTGGTTGAAAACTTGCCATGACAACTGTTGCTGTTATGGCGGCAGACACTGCTGCTCCAGGGTCTGCGGGTGGTCGTGGGCGCTGGCTGACAACTGAAACTTTACAGGGTGAAGGTGCAAGTTTTTCACATGCCATCGAGGCCATCGATTGACCAACAGACTTTGTTTGACTTTGTTGCTATGTAAGTGCTACAAGTGAATACTAAACAATGTAGCCTGCAAACAGGCTCCCAGTGAGCCCGAACAAAGCGAGGGAGCCTGTAGACATTCTATTGATGCCGCCATTCTATGATACCAGCTGCTGGTATTATGATATGATTGGTTAAATCGCTGATTGTTGACATCTTTGAGATGAATATTTGACAGATGTTTGTAAAATTACACGACTCCTATGGTTCATGACAATAGTGCGTTTGCCATTCTCTTTTAAGTTTCGGTCTCTCAACCTCTCGTTGTTTCACAAGTGATTTTGAAGGGTACTTTACGCTCTGTTATGAGGAGGAATTTTAAGTAGAAGCTACATGTAGTGGAGTGGAGCCGTTTGGTGGTGCTTTAGCAAGTTTTTTTTAGAGGTCAAAGGCATGGTTTCCAGACTTTTCACTGCTTGTCGCTTTGCAGAGTTTGACACCTCTATCGTGTGCTTATAATTTCTTTAGGCTCATTTCAGCATTGGAAAATATGTTTTAAGCTCTCTAAGTGTTGGTTCTGGAGGGACAAAGATAAGTTTGAAATATTCTGTGAACATGTTGCTTACTTGCACTCAATATTATGATGCCTGGCCCAGCTATTTGATTAGGCCGATTTGAAGTGTTTGCAACTACAGAAAATGTAGCTTCTTGACAGGTCTAATAACCTCATTGACTGATTTGTTACAGGCTAATCATCAAGGGCAGATAGGCACAACAAAAACAAAGTATACAGGCTCCCTGCCCCCACCCCGATCACTTCGCTTTCCAAATTCTTCTGTTTTGCACTAGCCGAAATTTTTTTTCTGTCCTTGCCAGGAGCCTGTTTGCAGGCTATAAACAACGCGCATAACCAAACAAAGATATTTAGACTCAATCGCACTTTAACTACTCCAAGATCTCGGTCGCTTTTTAAGTCCTTTAACTACGAACATGTTTAACAGAAAGGCTTTTACATGCAATTCAGACTCTACAGGGTTACAGTTTTTGAAATTTGATCGACCATCGATCAACAGCGCAAATTACCAACGAGCGCATGAACAACATTGGCATGGCGTGGGGACAGAGAGAGATTAGGGCGAGTGGAACTAACAATTACAAACATGTCATCAAGATCGTATTTATAAATGGGCACTTATGTTATGTTATAAGGCTTAGCATATATACACTTTAATTATATCATGGAGCAAAGTAACTTCTGTATGGAGCAAAGTAACTTTGTGTGGAGTGAAGTGACTTCGATTATTGGGCGAAGTGACTGGGGACGAAATGACCATGGGGCGAAGTGACCGGATACCGTCACCTGAGCACCCTCCTGACCACCATTGCCAGTAAGCGAGCTATGGGCAATTATACTAATTAAAGTAAAGTTAAAGCCATAATTCTAATTTAATGTGAAATAAGTTGTTAAAAAAAATTGGTCATAGGTCATCTGTTGAAACAACTCTACATGTATCACCATTAATATTTTTGTTCTGAATGAAATTACCTTGACATCAGTCTCTAAAATAAAAGCATGCATGTAGTGTCAAGTACACAGATACATGTTAGGACTCTTGGATCAGCATGAGAATATACATGCCCGGGGAGGGGGGGGGGGATTCCCATATTAAAAGGTCATTTTACCTTTTAGGGATTAAAAAAGCAGTTTTGGTACCTCTTAGGGTGTTCAGCCTCAAAAGGTCCACAGCAGGAGCTTTTACGGTACCTTTTAGAGTATTGATAAAGATTTATGACAATGCTGCCATAAACTTTACGAGTGGAAAGTATTCGAGCAATCATCTTTATCGTTATCAAAAATATTTTATATAAAGTTTACTTTATAACATTACATTGTTGGCCAAATGTGGCAGTTAGTCTAGCTGGAACAGACTGTGACTTGAGCACAAACGTGCCAGAGCTTGTACAGGAACCTATGACATCACAACAAGCTTTGTTAAGGTAGCTGGGATTGTATGCTATTTTGAAACAGCAGTAGTCAGACAAGGAACATGAAATCAGTTTTTGACAGTTATTAGTTAATAGCAGATGCTGTTGTTCAGTCATGTGAATGAACTTCGGATGACACTAGTTAAGAGACGTTTTTTATTTTCACAGTATTGCTCTTGAGGCCATGTATACATAGGCACAAAAAAAGCCTAACAGCAGCTCTTGTTATCGAGAGGGAATGTGCCACTTGTCAAGAAAACAGTACCATAAATCCTCGAATTAGCGCCCTGTGAGCTTATGTCAAATTTAGAAGAAGATGGGGGTGCTAATACTTGAAGGGGGTGTTTAATCAGGGTGGGGGGGGGGGGGGGGGCTTATTTAATTTTTCCCAAATCGTGGCCTGACATGATTATTATTTTAGCACATCATTTAGGTGTAAACAACAACATAAGCTGTTTATCAATGTAAAAAGCTGATCCTAAACTTAATGTTGCAGCACTGTTAGAACGTGTAATTTTTTTCCAAACTTGACACGTTCACAAACTGAAACAATGCACAAATCTGATACTGCATGACGAATTATTGTCTCATTACTCGTCCACAAAATGGTAGGGAAGAGGAGGGGCACTTATTTTAAATGTTGGCCGATAAGTGGGGCACTTATTCGAAGGGGGCGCTTATTCAAGGATTTACAGTAATCACATTGTATTTTGCTGTACATGTAGGTACTACAACTCAACACTAAACAGACACATTGGGGCTCCAAGGCTTGTTTAGTCATGTGTTTATGTTTGGATCTCAAGTGTTTTTTTTGTTAAATATTGGGCTGTATCAGGTGTGAGCTTTACCTTAATCCCCTCCAAAAACTTACAGTTCCATTTTCATTACATTTTTAGTAAACACAAGTCATTCCATTACAGAAACAGGGCTTCTGATATTTCACACAGTTGCAGAGCTGCGAATTTCATGTAAATCCATGAAATATCACAAAATTCACAAAAACGTGCAAAATACCGCAAAATTTACTAGAAATCATACCAAATACATGTCGTACAACATATTTGAAACTTATCTGGGCTGTTGGGGCTGTTTCCTTGCCGTAAACTTGCAAATTTATTGTGAAACTTTGTTACTGCAATGAGTAAACAACATTCCAAAACTACCAGGCATTCTTAGATTAATGTTGTGAAAAACTGGGCACTCACTGTGGCCACAATGTAAAAAGCTTTGCCATTGGTGCATTTCTTGAGCATATTGGTATTAAAAGAGCAAATGATGATCTCTTAAAAGCAACCTTGTGTCAAACAAATACTAACACGTACAGTAGTCCAAATGAGTTGCTCCAATTTTCCTGTAAAGTTGCTGGTTTTACAAAGGCAACACTTATAAGTAGTCAGTGTTTCTGATGCTGTTGTTATTGCATAGGCTAACAGTCATCATTTTCCCAAAAAAATTGGCAAAATTTCCGTCTTTTTTAGTTAAAAACATTCGTCAAATCAGTGCAAAACCGATCACTTTCCAGCGAAATAAGCCCAGAAAATTTCCACAAAATCAGCCATTTTTTTACTTGGAAAATATTATTTTCCAACTTGTAGTGGTGGCACGATTTCACTCCATCACTCCTGTACTCCTTCACATCCTGTTAGACATTTAGAAACCGGGGGCGGTAACTCCCATATGAAAAGGTCGGGGATTCTCATCAGAAAATTTGAATTTAACTTCTAAAGGAGACTAATGTGGGTGTTGCTTGAGCTTCATTAGACCCCTAAAAGATACCACTGAAAACGGAGTGGGTTCGATTACTAGCTTCTGTTTAAGAGAGGATCCCACGCGCACTTGTAGACCTGACTAATGTAATCCAGAGACCAGCAGATATCAAGCCTAAAAACAGAAATTAAATAAGAACATTTCTGTCATTATTATTTCTTTGAGTGAATCCTAAAGGATACTTTGACAGCTGAAAATGGTGACTTTTTGTCATCAACACCCTAAGTGAGACCAGAATCTTTGATTTGTACCTGAGATGACAAGCATCCCGGACCTTTTCACATAGGAGTCTCCCCCCCCCCCCCCCCCCCCCGGGTTTCGAACATCTGCCATCTACTCTGTTTTACAGTACAGCCCAAAAATAATGCATGCATAAGAACTTCTTTTTGCATCTGCAAGCCAACAACTTCTTGTGGCTTCTTGCGGTTCACTTGCGCTTGGATTGTGCAGGACACAAAAACTTCTTTGCGATTAGAAGTTAATACCACAAGAACTTCTTTGCGATTGTCATCTCTAGGATTCGAACTCCCATAGTCCCGCAGGCTAGGCCAGCACTTACCACACTGTACTACTTGTTCATTGGATTGTGTGAGGTGAAAGTATCAATCATATATCTATGTACTGAAGCGCTGGGTAGTTAGCACAGCAGGCTCAAGTGAGTTCCGAGTTTTGTGACGTTGTCGAGTTTGTTCAAGTGGAGATGGCACGATTTACTCACAAACTGAATTGCTTCAATGACAGTGTTTCTCATTGGTGGATCTATTAAGAAATGGTGTCATTTAATGGACTCAATGGAGTTGCAAGGTGACTTACAGCTCAATTTACTAATTTTTAACGACTACATTTTGGACACGAGCTACTGTACAAATAGACTCGAATCATTTATGGAAAGAGAGTTAACTTCAGTCCTTACATTAGGGCTACAAGTGAATGTAAGTACTTGAACTCAACACCATAAAGGACACAAAATTTCAATGTACAATACACAAACTATGTTAAAGTTGACTAAAATGGATCATTCTGTCTCATACTATCACTTGGCAGAAATCCATGCTATTTAAACTTGATTTATGAGCTGTGAATCTAGTTCATGTTGTGTCCTGACTTCAGCCTGTTGAATTTTCATTCTTAAATTTTGGTGTTATCCTACTGAACTTTGAAGTAATGCCCTGCTGCTGTAGCAGCATCAATGTATTGATAACTCAGCAAAACTGCATATATCTACATATTTGAAAGACTGTTACCTAGGATGTCTTCACTTATAATTAGGGTGTATGTGCTAAATAATTCATGATAAATCAGACGAGTAAATTTTTCAGTGGCTACGCTCCCAGTATAAAAGCACTGTTTCTCTTGATCCCAATCTTCACTTTTTGGTCAACTTTCTAGCTAGTTCAGTCTATTTAAAAATATTAATATTAAATAATTATTTAGAAAAACGGTTTTATTGAATTTTACCTAAGAATGAAATCCGTGCTTGCATCTAACAATCGTAAGCCAACTGAGAGCTGGCTATAGGCAAGCATTGGACATTACTCTGAGTCCATACATCACTTTTGATGAAACAAAATGATCTTGCGGTTTTGACTACAGCACTAGTAAGACGTGTACAGATATATGTAATGTAAATCATGTAGGCAGGCCTGAGTAACAAACAGTTTCTTAACATTGAACTGTTTTATTTTGCAAATATCACAACACACTCCTGAATGGAAAAAGGCATTATGGGCTTGTTCGAAAGCTATTAGACTGCCCTCACATCAGAAGTAGTTCCTTAATGAGCAATGTCTCTTAACACCCTTTCAAAATTTATTTTCCAAGTTCAGTGGCTCACAGCCACTTTGATTATGCTGGCTGGGCCATTCAAAGGTTCTTGGTTGGGAAATTATTATTATAACTTATTGTTTAATGGCCCTTCTTGTGGAATTTGTTATTATACCAATGTAACTTTTGTCACTAGTTGATAATTCTCCTCAGTCTAATTTGCCGCAGCTGATTTACTTTTCTTGTACACCTATTGTTTTCTTTTTCTTTCCATCTGATATGTTACCTGTTTGTAATTTATAACCAGTTGTAAAAACCATATTTAAGTTGTAAGTTTTGAGCACTCTTTTTGTAACTGACAAAGGTGGAGAAACCAAAATTTTTTATAAAGTTTTATCTTTTTTATCTTTTTTGAACCAAAAGTTGTCCATTTTTGGTGTCTTTTTAACTAGATTTTATTATTCACATACTGTTAAGGACCATGAATCCTCAGTGGTCCCTTTAGTTCAGCATCTTTTTTGGCTCAGGAAGTGCTTTCAACCATCTGTATGATAGATATGGTGAACCTTTGCATATATCCATAAACATTTGTCTAATTTGTTTTACTTTTGTTAATCATGATACGACACAACTTTTGGCAAAGTTTAAAAAAAATTCTGTAGGTAGGGTTCAGAGCCACCCTTAATTTTCAAAAATTTAAGGTGGCTCTGAACCCTACTATCAGAATTTTTTTAAACTTTGCCAAAAGTTGCATCTAATAGTATGCTTATCAAAAGTTGATAATATGAAAAAAATTTCACTGCGCTCTCTTTGAATTGTAAGCTCCTAAAGCTGTAGTTAATGGCGTTTTTACGAGGTCAGAATGTTGCTATGGTAACCTATTGCATCACAAAAATGATAACGTGTTCACAAATGATTGGGCAGTTTTGTGATACCATGATTGTATCATCAAGTGATAAAGAGTGGTTAAACCGACCCATTAAAATCTAAGTGTTGGAAACTGTTTTGAGCCACCTTAAATGGAGACAAATGTTCAATTAATAAGCTTTTACTACAGACAGTGCCACAAGTGCATTCATAGGCATACAGGCACCTTCGGGCTTGGTGGGGCTGTGACCTTCTTGCCCGAAAAAATTATGCAATGCTCTAATGTGTGAGTGTTGAAATCAGGATGCAAACCCACTCAGATTGCATGAAAAACAAAAACTTTTACAGTTCTCATGCCTAAGAAAACTGCTATAATCCCAAAAATAGTTGTATTGAAAGCTTGCCTACTCAATGACTTGTATCAACAGTCTCAATCTAGTAAAATCTAAAAGTTATTAAAAGAAAAAGTTCTTCCTTTCATGGTGTTCGTACAGCAATCGGCAGATCAGCAACAGAGACATTTGTGTTTCAAGATGAACCATTAGGACATGTTACAGAACCTGGACTCTGATGTATTGGAGACGAGCTTCTCAATATACTTGAGGCATTAAAAGGACAACATGAGGCATTGCAAGACGTCTTAGTCTAGTTTTGGCCACAGGAGACTTGCAGCGTACACTGCAAGCCTGGCCTTCTTTGAATTCAGAAGCAGCATAAATACGATGGTGAACAACATGGACATAAAAGAGGAACACCTCATAAGAAAAATTTAATATAATAAAAATTAAAACACCCCTTTGTTAAGACATTACAAACTCCGGGCCGTTTCAGAGCCACTGCAAGAACAAAAGTCTTGGTCTTCATTCGCTTTGATTTTTCTTTTATAGCGAACAGAAAACTCAAGGTCCCTCATGTCATTTCAGTCTTACTCCTTTTTGGCAAGGCCAAAGTTGTACAAAGTAGCTTACAAGCCTTGAAACCTAAAAAGCAAAACAAAGGGTTCATTCTTTTTCCGGAGCCTGAAAGTGACTACCATGCAGTGGGATCTTTGGTGCGCCAACAATACTTCAGATCAGCAGCAAATATAAATTTTAAACTTTACACGATACTACTTTAATAAAGTGCTAACTCTCTGAAGAAACCACTTGACAGTCTGAAGACTCCTGGTCAGGCATCTTATCACTCAGTGATTCATAAAAAGTAACTAACTAGAAACTTTATATATTTACAAGTTTTGAAAATTACACCAATAGCATTATTTTCTAATGTGTCGTTGTGACAGAAAAAATTACATAATTTCTGCAGCTGGGGGGGGCGGGGGGCTGTAGCCCCCCTTGCCCCCCACCCCCAGCTTGTATGTCTATCAGTACATTTGTGATACATGTATATGTTGACTCTTTGCTACATTCTTTGCAGTTGAAACCAGTATAACCAGTGATAGTGGCAATCAGACTAGCAGTGAAGGATCAAATGTAACTTTCTTTTGTAATGCAAGTGGTAAACCTGATCCCAACATTACTTGGACCATGGAAAATGGTAATGATGGTGGAGAAGGTTTCTTTGGGAACCCTTGGGTTATTAAGAACGTCAGCAGAACTGACACAGGGATATACCGCTGCACGGCTTACAATGGAGTTGGAAATCGAGTGAGCCGTTTACTTTATGTCAATGTCACTTGTAAGTACAAGAAGGCACTTCATTGGTAAATATTCATGTAGATATATAACAGCATTTTCAAAACAAGCCAGTGACTACCGGAGTTCTGTCGCCTACTTGATTGTATATCTCCACTTACTCTGGCTATAGCAATCAGCTTCTAACAAACAAGCTCAGCAGTGCATCTTATCAATAAATCTTCAAGACAGCAGAGTAACTTCATGCTCAATTTTGCAACAGTAATTTTTTTTTTTATTACAATAGGAAGTAAGCTTGTTAAAGAGAGATTTTAAAGCGTTTGCTGTATTTTGTGCCCTTCGCATTATTGTGTTTTAGTAGCCATCTTGCTGTTTTAAATAAGTGGCCGCGCTAACTTCATTTCCATGTTGCTTCTAACATCATGGCAGTGAAACAATTGCAAAAAAAATAATCTTTTTTCTTTTGGCTTCAAAACGTCATGCCTCGCAATAAGCTGACAAATTCAGCCAATACACACAAGTAATCACTTTTATAAGTTCGGTTCATTCGACCATATGATTACTTTGTTAACAGACAAGACGGGAGATCACGGCCCACAAAATACTGATATTAAAAGACAAAATGGAAAGTCTTGAATTTAACTAGCATAAGCATTGGAATCTAAAATAATACTGCTAATGACTAGCAACAATTTGAGCTCGTGAGCACAACTATTTTTCTTTCGAAACGTGACTGTGTTGTTTCATGGATTTCAAATGAAACTATCCTGGCCTTTTTGAAAGTGATTTAATAATAAAAAAGAATAATTTTTATTTTAAAAAGATAGAAAATTTGCATGCCAATGAAACAATGTGAAAATTGAAACCTTTAACCGATGTGATGATTTTATCACTTGATTCTAGCCAATTTAAGATGACAATCCTAAGCTGGCAATTCCTTTATAATGGCATTTCCTAGCTTCTACATTTTAGATTTCAAAATTTTCTAGGGGAAGGAGGGCATGACCCCAGACCCCCTAGGATGAGGGGCCTTGCCTTACTCTTCCAACTGCAGATGCCTACTTCAAAACATTTTGAAACCCCTGATACATTTCTCAGTGTGCATATATACAATAACTTAACCATGGAAATTTCAGGTCACAGATAGTCTTGATACAATGCTTTCCTAGAGCTAGCTTTTGATAGCTCAAACAAGAGAAAAAAACTCTTCTGCATGCATTTTCAGGTTAGCAAGACTAAATTCACATGTGATTTTGTCATTATCATTCACACACAGTCTTATCTTTTAATCATGATTTCGTACCATTAATTTAATTAAGGGTCTTGAAGTCTTGAAGTTAATACAAACATAAACATAATTATCAAGACCCAGGTGAAGAGCTCATCTGTACATTTCAAGCCGACTACAGCATAGGCTATAAATCTGACTAAGCAAAATGTGGAATGTTTGTGACATCCCAGGTATACATGTATGTATTTGAAATTGATGGAGCAGTGAAGTACCCTCTCCAAACTACAACACTGCCCACATAACAATTCTAGCCAAATGTCATCAATACCAGCCACAAATGCCCATTAAATTGAAGTTCTAAGCCCTAATTGTGTAGCTAAAGCTCTTTATTTGCCATCTAAAGAAAGCACAACATTGTCGCGAAGGTGCAAACAGCCTACTGAGGTGACTTGTTCTTTACTTGTAATGTTCATCTTTGGCTGTTTCATGTACAATACTACGATGCTTAGTAGGACATTGCTACGCTTGTATCTTGATTGGACTGACTTGATGATGAGCTCAGGCACACTTGCTTTGAACAGTTGCTACCTGTAAGAAGCCAAAAACTATTGTAAATTAGTTTTTGAAAATTCAGTGACAGAGATATAATTGAAAATACCGATGCTACACCTAAGAACTGTCAGAGTTGGGAGATTTTTCTTAGCTACGTGTACATTTTCTATGAGTTTGACACAAAACTTTACATTCATTTGGAGACTACAGAAAAAGAGTACTAAACTTACATTCTACATGGCTAGTGTAGAAATGCAAAACTCATATAAATGTGCCACATGTTCATTTCTTTTTTGCAATTTTAATTGTCACTATGTGAACAACATGGAAACAGACAAGCTTAGATTTACATACAAAAACAATGTAGAATACATCTGAACGTTTTGGCTACATCGATTTATAAGTGGGAAATATACAATCCATATCCAAATACACTGTTTTCAAATAAACCATTTTGAAGGGAATATAACCATACTATCCTATTCCTTAGGCTGGGAACTCTTTCTTGAGTAAATGAAAATCCTTTTTACACTATTTTTTTTTTTTCTTAGTCCCCCATCACCGCCACTCAAGCTACTTTAAAAGTCTCAAAGCTTCAACCATGTGCACAAAGATTGAAATATTGTTTGTTTCTAAATTGTTTGGTATTTAAATAGTTTGTTTCTCCATGTAGGGCAATGGAAGCCACTATCTTGGGCTTGAAAATAAAGTCAAGATGCCTCTATTATAAGAGTGTATTAACACATTTTCCAACTTCCAACATGCACTGCTATTTTCATACAAGTTGTTGCCTCCATTGTTTTTCAACTTTTTTTTTTTACAAACAGTCAAATTCAGGGCTATAGCACCAGAACAGCCAATAATTATCATGTGCATCATTGCTGGACTAATCTGAAAAAATTCACAATTCTTTACAATTCTTTACCAAGGTCCCAAGGTCTGGAATTCACCGTTCTGTCCATTCTGTCCACCGTTCTGAGCATTTTTGTATGCCACATACATGTAGACATAAATAAACAATACATTATTTCCTCATAAAGTCATTTTATTCCCTTATTGATGTATAATTTAACCCAAAGGACCTTGGCGGGATACTGATGGCTATTTTGCGTCAATTGGAACTCTCATAAACTCAATGCAGAGTCATAAATACAGTGCACTTTTCTTTTTTTCCCACCACGTAAAATCTACAGATCCAGCAAAGATTGTTACTAGTAGACACAAAAGAGAACATGAAGTTGCAGCACAACAAAGAGTGTCTCTTGACTGTCCAGCAGAAGGAAATCCCACGCCGACTTATACTTGGACTCCATGTGATCCACAGCAAAGTGCGTGTCATATGAGCACACTGATTATTCCTGAAGTTCTTGAGGATATAGACTACAGCTGTAGAGTCGAGAATTTTCTCGGCAGTGATACAGCAAGTACCAGTCTGTGTAAGTAATAAGTAAAGGCAGATTAGTAGTAGCCAAATGGATTTGCATTTGTATTGATCATTAATTTTCTTTAAAATGTTTTATAACACAGACAGCTGTAATCCTTTAAGTAGATGTACAATATATAAGTAATGACTAGTTCATTCTCTAATTACTGTCATTTTCTTTTGATAAGCCATTACATTACATGTACATCAGTAGTTGCTGCAGGGAATTTTGTCTATTGCAAGTACATGTACATGTATAGTCATGCTAGGTAGCCCACTTGTATTGTCATGTTCCCCCCAACAGCTCTCTAACCCTTATTTTGCTACCTGGTCAGTACAGTGAATGTTTACTCCCTACAATAATTGACATGGTGTTTGTGAATGTTTTGGTCTCATGGGGGTACACAAGAACCATGACCATCCCCATAAAATGTTTTGTTTCCCATCGCCTTCCCCCTCATACAAGTGGTTTGGTCAGTTGAGGCAAAAAAGGAAATTGAGTGAAGGTGCCTGAGTCCAGTACACCATTCTCCTTACATAATGCTGTTTATTTAAAATGCCACAATCAACCACTGCGACTAGCTACTCCATCAGCAGTATTTTCTGTAATGCACATATTACTAATCTCCCGAGTGTAATTGTATATAAGGATCAGACCATTAATATTTTGGAGTAAGGTGGGCAATTTCTGCCCCTCCCCCCCCTCCCCCCCCCCAAAAAAAAAATCCTGCACAGTATAAACTGCTGAAATAAAAAATAATTGTGCCAAGGGGCAAAATCAAGCAACTCTTCTCTACTATCATTATTTTGATTTTTAATGTTATAAAAATTTCTTGCACAAGGTATTGCCCACCAAAAAATCATGCATAACCTACTGGTGAGAAAGAAATTACATGCCCCAGAAAATTACTCAACCCCGCTCCCCTCAAAACTATAATGGTCTGCCCCTAAAAATAAATATATCATCTTGCATTGACAATGCATAGTCTGGTTGTAGTGCTACAGAATCGATTTCCACTGAGGTTGTTAATGTCTGAATATTCATGCGAAACTTGGAACCCTCATACAAAACGTAACATTGATAAATTAGAGTCTGTTCAGCGAAGAGCCACCAGATGGATTACTAAGTCTGATGATGATTACAATCTTAGATTATCGAAGTTAAAATTGTTGTCTCTATTTAATAGGAGGTTTATTAGAGATACTACATGGATTGACAAATGAAGACAAATTACGTTTCAAATCCTTCCACTTCAGACAATCAATCTAAGGAATTTGAGGCCTTTTGAGAAAAACGAGACCTCATGTCCTTTATACACGTTAGATGCAATTTAAAAACAAAATTTGAAACGATGCTATGAAAGCTGTGACAATTGGTTGTAGAAACGGTTCGATATATATTTCGTTCTTCGAGCCTCTTCAATCATCCGCCACATTAAAGCCATTAAATTGCTCATGTAATAACCTTTGAAAGAAGCCACATTCAAGTTCTTTGTCTCACATCACCACATGACATCCTGTCTTGGAGGGAGTGCAGTGCAGCCTAATTGTGTGACTACCATGCGCGGAATTTGGAAAATAGTCTAAGTATATGACTTGATGGGAAATCAACAAAGACAACTAAAATTGTTTCAAGTACTGGTTTGAGGGTATGAAATTGTTTACATGTATTCATTTGTATATGAAAGGTACAATTATTTTTCCCTTGCTAACTGAATTCATGTTTGATTATTAGTCATAGCAAGTGATGTAATTAACGTGACCCTGGATATCACGAGTGAAGAGTGCACTGATGGGGAATACAATCAACTATGGGAGGAACTCAGCAAAACGGTAACTAACTTGTTTATGTAGGGCACATGTATGTACAACCTTATCATTACCTGTTACCAGTGAATGTGTTCATTGAATTACCTCATTTAAAAATGTATTTTAAAGTGCTTAGTGATAAAAAGAAGTTCAACATTTAAAATGTTGATTTTCAGATCGAGGAGATCTTTACTGGTACACTGGGATATGAAAGTCTGGAACAGAAAAATATCAGGTACTGTATGAACACAGTCTCAGATTGATTACATACTTGAACTTCACAAATTTCCGTAGCTTTGTCTTTTCAACTGAATTAAATCCTGGGCAGAAAACCTTTGGACCATTTTTCGGCACTCTTAAGATGTGTTAGGCCAGTGCATGTAATTCTGGCTGTTTTCTCCAGACGAGATTTGCTATTCAGGATGAGAATAACATACCTACATGTACTTAATCTGTCTTAACCTTGAAGAATTGATCAGGAAATGCTACAGCAGAGAAAAAACAAGAAGCTGACCAACCAACCAGCCGGATACATGCAAACGGGATGCAAACAGCGATTTTCATTTTACCAGGAAGTGATTACGGGGAAACAGACTGCAAACAACAAACGGAGGGATAGAGAAATCTTAATGTTTTGAAGAGTGTTAAACAAATGCGTATAGGTTTTGGTTGGGTTTAATGAACGATTACTCATACACACAAAATATTCTTCCCTTGCTGTGATTTGATGTAACCGGTTTTGACTGTTTCATCGAACAGTGCATTCTCCATAAGCTCATCCTCTCTTGTTACTCACTGTACAGAGAGACAAAGGAAAAAATCTAACGGGTAACGAACTTATTCGGTGTAGCAACTGGAACATCAAACACAAAACAAGCTCTAACGATTACACATGCTCAATGTCAATAGAAATTTGCCCCACATCATTAATTTTTGTTCAAATGCTTAGGTTAGTCTGAGTTTTGTCCATGATCTGAGAGTTTGTAAAGTGAAAGAAGCCTCTGTTCATTTTGGTCATCATTTTAGTTTGAACTTGAGTGTGTCGCTGTTTTTCTTCCAAGGTGTGGAAGTGTGATCGTTGATCTGGCCCTGAAGTTCAATTCCACTGTAAGAGAAAGCAAGGTTCTTTCTATACTTCAAAATGCTAACGAGAATAGAAGGTTTGGAAAATTTGATGTGAGTTCCATAACAGGCTCACGAGACATTGGCATAACATCCACCACGGCCACAACACCTAAAAGCTCATCTGACAGTAAGTAGTCCATTGTACATTTTGATTTTGTATTGGGTGGACTGGTGTCTTCTTCAAAAAACTATAAAAATCCAAATGTTTTGAGTTGGTTAGACAAGATAGCAAAAGATCTTTTGCATCCATGTATTGCTAGATTAAATGGAGGGATCAAGATTTCATATTGTATGTTATTTTGTCGTTAAGTGTTCATTGCACTCTTGTGCTGGGCATGTGCAGCGATTTGATTTTTGGACAGACCATAGTTAATAGGGGGGACCATTCTCCTCTTTTAACTATGGACTAACAGGCCAAATTTCAAGAATTCCTTCAGCGGGGAACATTCTTGCGTGGCACTGAGTCGTGCGATTTCTATTGGTTAAAACCTTCCAAGGTACCTTCCAGCGTCAATCAAAGCCATACATACATGTTATAGTGACACAGGCCTCTTAGATGCCTAATAAAACATTATAAACTAACACTTACTTACTTGAGGCTTGTGGTGCATCATAAGTGCTCAACTCTATTTTTTCCCAAACATTAACTAAGTAAAACATGACAAATTTAAAACTAACCTGACTGCTTGAGATTAATTGTCAGAGCCTTGATGTAGATGTTAAGGGCACTGCCCAAAGACATAAGATTTAAACCTCAGGCCAGGCTAAAACTCTAGAACGCTGGGTAATCTTTTGTCTAGTGTGGTAAACATCTGGCCTCTTGGTTTCCCCATTAGTTTCTAAATTTTACAGCAAAGGCAGCTGTAACTTCCATTATTAGTTAATTGATTTTTCTCTTGTAGAATTACTATTGTGAGGTGACTTCTTAATGGCTATGTGTGCAACTCATTAGAAATCAACTTTATCGTGGATAACAAATTTACATCTCGTAAATAAGAGGAGTAGGTTTGAGAAGAAAAAGGTCAATGGGTGACCAAGTTAAAACCACTATGACGTAAACTGAATGTTGATCAATGTTGCATTTTGCAGATACGACGTGGATTATTGTTGGTGTCGTCGTGGGGGTAGGTGTTGCACTGGTTGTTGCTGGAGTTGTAGCTTGGTATGTGTACAGAAAAAGGAAGTGTAAAAAGAGGGACCCTAAGGGTGAGTGTTTTACCTTATAGCCACTTTATTAC